>NC_056726.1:824328539-824528539 GCF_019279795.1 Protopterus annectens
AACCATATCTGGTCTTTCACAGTAATATTGTGTCCATCAGATCAAGCCTAAGCTCCCTGCTGAAGGCATTTTGAAGGTTTCATTGAACTAATCTATTTATTTCCCATTATTCTTTGGAGCAGTGGAAACCAGGACAGAGGGCTGTTCACACCCTGGATGTGTACACTTTGCTTATTTTACTGTCTGAGTATGGTTTACAAGTTTAGGAAAATAGATCAGCTGTTCATTTCCTTTCCTACTATTTTAGCCAAAATTTGACGCTGTCTATTGGCAAATGTGGTCAAAGCCATCTGCATAACGGGAGTGCCTGTTTTTTTTAGTACGTGCTTCATGAATGTCTCTAGTGCAGGCTTTTGCACTGCAGGCACTTGGTCCTCAGTTCACGCATTCACTGAGTAGTAGTATTTCAGCTGTGGCCAACCGAGCTGAGCTATTTTTTAGAAATAACTTCATGAAGGCTCAGCCATCTGAGCTCTTGCCTATGGTTGTCATTTGACTCCTTCCATCCTGGTGGTACTGCTTTAGATTCAACTGAGCCTAAGACCTGTCCTGTGAATCTTTGTAGTTTGATATAGCAGGTATGTTTTTATTACTAAAGGTTCATCAGGAGTTGAATTGTCTGTCCCATCCGCAACAGCTATTAGAGTATCCTGTAAGTTGGGCAAGTATATATATTTCTGTATCACCTATCTAATAATGCAATGTCAAAACAGTACTGTTGATTAATTTGCTAATGAGTGCTTGCTCTTGGCTATGAGCTGAACTGACAGGTCTGAACACAAGTTCACTTTTGTTGTATATCTGGCACATTTAAGGAAGTGGTCATGCCACTCAAGCACACAGATGTCTCCGAATGTGAAATGTTCCTGAAAAAAAAAAATCAGTTCAGTGGCGATGTAATGGCAAACCAGTCCATCCTGGATCCCATCAAGAAATGACCTCTAGAAATCAACTAATGCTATATTGGCATAGCTGTTATATCTTTAAAGAGGGGCCCTTTTTAATGGATCAGGAGTACCCCCCCCCCTCCATCCCTTTATGGGTTGAGGGCTCCTCCAGATGGCTGTGGCTGCTGGACTCCCAGTAGATTGGGTTAGTATGTATTTATCTAGGATCCACTACATCTCCTTGAGAGACCAAACCTCAGAATGCAGCAGTTCAGTTACGTTAGCTTATATGTAAATGCGTGAGTACACACATTCATGTAATTTGAGTCCTCAAGCTTGGTATTTTATGAGCTAATGCAACAATTAAATCAGAGCAATTTTGGTAAGGGCAAGACCTCCAGCACTCCGTATGTGAAAGGCTATTACTTTATTCTTGTCACTTAAAGGTTACATCTCAGAGGAGATATTACTGACAGGTTATGAAGAACCCATGCAATGAAGTACCCATGCAACTCTTAAACTGAAGTGCAGTAACTTTAGATTACCCAAAACTTATTGTACTGTGAGTTGTTGCTGTCGTGTGAGCAGTAAAACACTAGCAAATCAAAACTTGAGCCAGCAATACTCATGCAGATGTGGCTGAAGGTCAGATGTTCTTTGTAAGTGACCACAAGCCACTTGTGTATCGCTTGTTACTAGAAGAGCTGTGAGATTTTTATTGTTAGTCTTGATTTGCTGGAAGATGCTTACTGATAGCAAGAGGGTGGACTGGCAGGTGCAGGAATTAAATGCACTTATGCAATGCATGATGTTTCCACTCCAAAGCATGGGAACTTCTAGAAAAAAAGTTGCTTATTGTCATAGGTGGTAAGCTCATATTTAGGGCCCATCAAGGAGAGATATTTTTGTAGACCTATTGGTACAGTAAATACATTAATAATATGTATATATTATATCTAGTTTGACTAGATAAAATCAGAAGAATTTTTTAACACTTTTCATCATCTGAGATGCATGCCAAGTTGGACAGCTTGCAAATTCTATTCTGTTAGATACAGACTGATTTATGCTGTTTGAACTGCTTTGTTTTACCACATACTGTTCCTTAACTTGTTGTGACGTTCCCTCTCTGGGCCAGTAATCAATGAGCCTGAATCCTCACCACTGACACTGGAGAGGGATGTTCACTTGGAACAAAATGGCTACACCCAGTATTTCCAGATGCAGCTGTCTGCATCAAACACAATTTCCCTTAAGAGCACACAGGGAACACACTCAGTCCTGGGTCAGAGTTTCTCTGTCTACCTCCCAGTCCTCAGTCAGACTCCCTACTGACACATTTACAGAGTTGAGACCTCAGCTGAGTGACCAAGCCAAGTTCTCCATCACTGTATTTGTGAAAGCAATGCATCGTGTCCCTGCTCTAAGTAGCTCACACACACACACACACACGCACACACACACACACACACACACACACTTTGAGATTTGATTTTCACAAGCACACACACACACACGCACACACACACACACACACACACACACACACACACACACACGCACACACCCTTCTGCCCAGACTATAAGGTAGTTGCACTGCCACCAGACACCCCAAATCCACCTACTCTAAGGCTCTTACAAGGGTAACCAATTGTACTGAGTGAAATTAATATTAATACAAATGGTAGTGTATGGCTAATTCAGTAAGGCTTTCAGGATTGGACAGAGCTGTCATCACACACACACACACACACACAGATATATATATATATATATATATATATATATATATATATATATATATATATATATATATATATATATATATATATATATATATATATATATATATATATACACGCACTCAGATTAAAATATTCTGTAAAATACCAGGCACAATGAAACGTTTAAATATATTTAATAAATAATAAAAGGACATGAAAATAATAAATATCTATTTACAATAAACACCAGAGTTTTAGTCACAGGAAATATTAAAAATAGCACAGGTGGACAGGTTCATACAATTACAGAAAAACAATATTTAACTAATCTCGCTATATTTTCCTGACTGATCTAAAAAATTATTTCCTGGCAAGCGAAGATGAAAGTAGGTGAGAGATCCTTCTTTATAAAAAACAAGCAGAGTTTTCCTGAGACTTCAGTGTCACCTAGTATTAAACAATATTTTTGTGATGGATTACAGGATGACATCACATACATCTGGTCGTCTGACTTCTGGTTCCCATGCAACCCCCTTTGGGTAGAAGCTGTCAGGATGTAGAACATGTGTGTCCAAAATACACACACAGCCTTGCTAAGATCTGCTGCAGCTACTGGAAGTCATAAAACAATTTCAAACTTCTACCCTTCCAGAGTAGCAATTAGTTCACTTTTAGACAATACAAAAGGCTTCCTAATGCTTGTTTTCCCAGACATATTTTGTGTCTGGCTGCAATTAGAACTGTAAGATGCAATCTTTTTGGCCTAAGTTAGGTAATTTAATTTCTTACTATTTTCCAAAGGCAGGTGGAATGAGATTAACCTCTTCTCTTCCAGTATCTTCTGTTACAATATATACATTTCAACAGTTACATTAGTACATGTCCATTTCTTCCTGTGCTGAGCAGGAGACACCGTTGATACATTTTTAATACAAACAACTTTACATTTTCAACACAAGCATCTGTACAAATCAGTTTAATATTCAAACAACATATAATTATTTACTAAATTCCAGCTATCTGTGTTGGCATATGTTACACATCCACTGCCCTACTTCTCGTGGCATAGCTGACAATACCTCACATTGTCACACTTGTATTTGATCTAAAGGGGAGACTGCTAACTATGATTCTCAAGAGTGCTGTTAAGAAAGACCATTTTGTAACTCACCATTTATCTGGATTCCTTTCTGAGTTTGTCCATCACTGGTTTCAAGGCCATGGGCTTATTTATAGGTAATAGAAAGATAACTATCTGAAATTGGAATGTAGGTTCCTAGAGCCTAAACATATAATGATAGTTGATAGTTTGTTGATGGTGTGTTGTTGCCACAGTTTTGTTTTGATCCAATAACTAACTGGGACAAATCATATCTTCCTGTAGGGTTTGACTGAGGAAGGATTCAAGACAGCTGAAGGTTGCTACAGAACTGCTTGGGAACGTCTTGGGATGTCCTTCCAGACTCCAGAAGCATACTGTGAGAAGAAAGTTTACCGGTCTCTTGCTTATATGAGGCCTCTCAGCATCTGGAGCATGCAGTACGCTTTGGACAATTACAAGGGCAAGCCTTCAGCTTCAGCAGGAGGCAGCTTGCAGAACATATCAAACCAAATATAAGTGGGACTGGAAGAAATGTAATCTAGTTTTAATTATAAAATAAACAAGTACTTGATTCCTTGCTCATTAAGTGAAGAAGCACTATTTTAGAAATTATTTGGATACTTGGATTAGGCTGGGATTCATCCTGTCCCAGTTTGATTACTTGCACTGTTTTAGAAAGATTTCTCGTGTATTCTCAGATGTAAACATTTTTAAATCTAAACAAACTGTTAGGCTTTTATGAACTTGTGCTTTATCTGGCTTGACTGTTTCCTTGTTTTTACATTCTTGTTGGTCGATGTGAAATTCATTTTATGTATATACTTGTGACAGTCAATACTACTTATCGTGCACTTTGGTTATCTAGTATCTTCTTTTAAGAAATGCTCTGCATTTGGAATTGTTTTTAATGAGTCAGGAATTGTGTTGTTTTTCATATCAGTGTTGCCTAACAGACGTTTTGGCTTAGCATGGAAATGTTTTCAAATCGTGCAGTATTCTTAAAATCACCATGATGAGGTACAATAGCAGTATTCTTTTTGCTTTGGGGAACATCTGTCTTCATGTCTAATATGCATCAGTGCTTTTCTGTGGCTAGCAAGCTGGAACTATTTGCAGCGTGTAGTTAGCAGTTTTCCCAGTGGCAGTGAAGGCATTTATATAATGTTGAGGACAGTAGGAGAAAGAGCTGAAAAGAGAGATCTAAGAGAGCTTAGATGCTGATTGACAGAGTGTTGCAACTTGTTTACAGTCAGTTAAAATAAGGGCAGTCTTCATCCTTTACATACTTCATGGTGTTTTGTTACAAGAGAGATATAAATGAAGTAAATAAGACGGCACCTAGGGAAACAGAAATTTCATTGTTACATTAATTTTCTAGTTCTTATGATAAAAATTACACTATAGCGGGGCAATTTGAAAGATTCCTGTCCAGAACTTGAATTATTTAATATCCTGTGAAGTTTTTATACCATGCCAGCTAAACTTTATATGCTGCTACAACACTGAAAGATTTTTTTTTTGAAAGTGTAGTACAGTAAGTAGTTCATGTCTCCATCCTATCACTGGGGTGTGTTAGAAATTTAATTTATGCAGTTCTTGCTCATCTGTTTCCATGGCAGTATTAGTGACTGGTTTTGCATAGTTTATTAGCCTGATTTCATATTTACCCAATCCAGGTAAAATTTATCAAGAAGCCCCTACTTGTTTACTGACCAAACTCTCTTTCTGATTGCATACTTTTCTGTCTGTTGTAAATATATTTTTTGTATCTTCCTTGTATGCAGGCTGTAACACAGTCTACCTTGGTAGATTTGAATGCAGCCATCTTTGTTGTAATGTGGATGTTCTTCATGTCAACTTGATATAGGTTTTCTCCATGCATTTGTGATAACTGTAGTTATGTACCAAAAAGCTATGACTTTGTGGGTGAAAACTGTTAAACCAGACTGAAGACAGCAGCTTTTTGTCTATGGCGCTATCACAACAGTTCATGCAGTGCAATATATATAAAAAGTTCCCCCAAATGACATAGTGCCCCCCCCCCCCCACTTGTTGACTTTGCCTCATTTTGTTGTTGCCAGGAGCTGTGAACTGTTTTTTGTTGGAAATTTCTACAGCACCTCCCACACTTTAAGATCATAGTAGAAGATTGTGTCAGTACTAATGTGCTGGGAGCCACCCAGTGGCTCAACGATTAAAATTCCTGCCTTGTAGCCTCAAGATGTGGGTTCATTTCTGACCTCTGGTCACTGCCTGTGTGGAGTTTGCATGTTTTCCCCCTCTGCATGAGTTTTCTCCAGGTAAATGGATTATCTCCCAACTTGCAAAACAGGCATTACTTTAAACTGTCCATATACATATGTGACCCAGGAGGTGGCAGAAAAATATCCATAATGACCTTTTCACTTACCCTGTTAAATTAATAAAATTGAATAAAAAATACAGTCACAATGTAGCAGAAACATAGTGTAAATTTTAGCAGGATTTAACATTTCCCTTTGTAAAGATGTTTCAGCAGTCTTCCTTGCATCAAATACCAAATCACTGAGTTTTCGACTACGAGGTTATGCCTACTTCACTCTTCTGTTGGGTGTAAAATTAGACTGGGGTACTTCTCTGACAAGTTAAGATGTCAGGCTTTTTTAATAACCTAAAAATTATTCCATTTCTCCTGTAAATGTTTTTTTTTTTCTATAAGAAGTGAAAATTGTGCCATCTGAGACCCTTCCCTCCTGCTTCTTCCCTCCCAGAACCTCTGGCCTGACTGATTTGCAGACATGTTTTGTCAGCCACTTTTTATGTTCCATATGTCGGGGTAGGAATGTGTGGTCCCAGAATTCTTAGTCATCTTTCAAGAAACCTTCTGGAGAGTGAGTTAGCGACGGTGCAAGTCTGTACCTCAGATAACTTGTCTAGAATTGCTGTTTACTGTGTTTCTGATGGGGTCAGATAGGCAACATTTTATCTTCTATGTTCTGGAAACAAACATTTGGCATTGTAGATTGCAACAACTGAATGAATGAATGACTAGCTTCATGTTATGTATCAGGGATTTTCAGTTTCTTTGAGTTGAGGGAGACGCAACAGTTTCTGAGTAAAGTGATAGCAATTGTTTAAATTTCTGTGTGACTTGTTAGCTGCATCACTTTTCATATAATGTGTTTGATTGATTTGCTTAAAGATTTAGTAAAATAGCTTAGTGTGAACACTGAGGTTCATTTTAGATCATCTATTTTGGGTATATTCATCGTAAAAAACTATGATTTTTCTTAAGCATACCATGTTTAAAGATCCACATTTGCTAAGCTACTCTCTGGCTCTGGAGCTGTTCATTGAGCATCTCTTGCATGATATCCGGTTTCACTTATTTATTTATTTATAATACTCTCCCTCTGTACGGTAGGTCTCATACCAGCATCTTATTGCCCATTTATTCCCCGGCTGGAGGCTGAAAGCCACGTACTGTCATTCCCCAGTCAGGTGCGAGCCTTATGAGGCTCATTCTTTGTCTGACTGGGATGCATATCATTCCCCTGAGGTAAGAGTCAGATGAGAACAAACACGCTAGTGTGCTTGCCATAAGAGGCATTCTGACTCCCATCTTTGGCTTGTAAGCCCCACGGCTGCTGCTTTGCAGGATGTACATGTTTCCATGGTACCAGGTATGCCAGCCGCCATCCAACCACACACCACTGTGCATCTTGGGATTGCTAGGCTCGTTGCTACAAAAATGCCGTTGCATTCGTGGATAAGTAATATCTGTAGGGAACTACATATCCTACCCAATCCAAGATGAAAGAACCACTCATTGGCATCCTGTCCTGCTTATCCCCTCCAGTTCCCCTGCTGTTAATTTAATATGGCTCCTCTGGGTTATTTTGCTCTGCAGTGGGGCCCAGCCCCAGGTATGTCTTTGCATTTTCTAAAGTATCCTTAACATGGAGCTGTTTACAGAGGCTTAATGTGCACTGCTATTGTTCGTGTGGTGCCTTCCCTTCCACTTCTGCCATGCTTAAGACACTCATTTGCACCCACCTCTAGAAACCTTTTTTGTACCACTCTTGGACTTTTTTTCAGTTTTTCCATCCTTGGCTTTTAGCATCTCTTGCTGAGGTATATTCAGAACTTAATCATGGACAGGTATGCCGAGGTGTGAATGAAAATTACTCCAGAGATATTTGTCACTCCTCTCTTCCTCATAGCAGCCTTAAAAAAATTGGACAATTCAGAAATATGCTGTTACCCCTGCCCTACCATTTTTTGCTTGCCAGTCTTGATGGTACATCATACATAAGATAGAATCAAATTCTTACTCAGTTTTTCCATCTGTATAAATCTGGCTGATTTTATATAATGCAGTTAACATTAGCTGTGGCTGCATTTCACACTGCTTCCAGGGGCATCTGCTGATGTTCAGATCACTGTTGCAGTAGCTTAAGCTAGATGTGTTACATACACGCCTAGATCAAGAGCTTTTGGACAAACTGCCATTGTCTCAAGCAGAGCCATATAAGAAGCAGTTTAGTTGCCAAAAGCTTCAGAGCTTTATTGCCCCAAGAAAGGAGGCTACAGCCCTACAAGGTTAAATGCTGAGAAAGGAGCAACCAAATACAAACCAATATAGTAATATACACCAGGATATATAGTTCTAGGGGGCAGTGATTTTTCTACTTTCAGGCCCTATCTCCATTCCCAGGCATCCATGCCTGTATACTACTTAAGGGGGATCTGGTGTATTGACCTAATGTTGCTCGTATGCTTCCATGTGCTTGTTAGCAGCTGGCTGCAGTACAAGTGCTGCTTAGCAGGCCAGAATACACACCTGGATCCTTGTACTCCCTTTTATTGACGCCTAGGCAACATGGATGTCAGTCCTGCAGTAGACCAGACACCTCCCTCTCCCCAGGTGGGTAAGCAGTGTGCACCTACAACACTCCATCTGTAAGTATATTACCTCTGAAGTAACATCAATTCTGAGACAAGGGGCATACATTTAATCTCCTTTTCTCTGTGTTAGTGCAACCACATGGGCATTATAAGTAGAGATCAGGGTGTGGCAGCTAAGCCTGCACATTGAGGTGAGATTTATTAAGCTAACATGTTTGTTTCCCACAAAAGTCAAATGAGGTGACAGGATAATGTAATTAGTCAAGCTGCAGTATGTTCAGACACAGTAAACCACGATAGATCCCAAAATTAGTTATATGCCAATCTCCCGGAAGTGGTCAGCCCAAATTTTTAGACATGCCACCATTCATTGAATAATATCATTACACATTTTTTGTGATGCTTGGAAGACAGATTTTTAGCAAGTGCACAAATTAGCAAAAGTGACACTTTGTAAACTATTTTTAGGGAGGGGGAAATCACAGCCCTCTCACTTCCAGTGTGAGGGTTTTGTGACATACAGTTTCTGCTTTAAATAAAATGCCTTCAGTGGAACTGCAGTGTAGGAAATGGAACCAAACCAGTGTTTATTTTTTTTTTGTAGTTTCTGTCATCAGAATTATAGTAGTAAGACATTCCTTTCCATATTAATACAGCAGCCAGACGGATTTCTTAAAACAAATGAGTGATCTCTCTAAAGAAATTTCAGATGTATCCATTAGAGAAGAAGCCATGTTTACTCAAGCAGCTGAGAAGGTAGGATCCAACATAGCAAAATAGTGTAATTAGAATGCATTGTAAGCTTGCTTCTACTTTGCTGCTGCTTGCTTTGTAATTAGAAGACATTCATGGATTAGAACTTGGTCTTTCTCAAGAGTGTAAAACGCAAACTGTTGAAGGCACCACTTGTCATGGTTTTCCCTCCTTTAGTACACTGTCTCAGAAAATTTGTCAAAATTTTGAAGAAAAAAGTCACGCTCTCCAAAATGTTAAGTAAATGTTCTTTACTGCTATTCCAAAATATAACAGAAATGATTCCAATAAACTTGTCCATTTTATGGAAAGCAGAGAACAATACTTTCAAAACCAGCAGCAGTTTCAAAGAAGACAGAAAGCATGGAGGGAAGAAGACCATAATAGCAGCAACAACCCAAGCCCCTTCACTAAGGGATAGAGCTTTTGTCATCTAGTTCTAAGATATCAGTCTATCATGCCTGGCAGTGTGAAACAGTGGGAGAAAGCCCTGACTGCAGGACACGACCAATTTCGTTTAGCTTGCACCAGCTGCCAATTCAAAGGGAGGGGGATAATGGTTCCTAGTAGAACAGTTGCTTCTTTGCAAGCAGAGGGTTGTATGATAGCAAGGAACCAGGGCCAAGGGATGTAGCCTTCTTATTCCCAAGCTGGTGGTGGTAGTCTGAGAGTGGTGTGTGTGTGTGAGAACATGCTCACATCAGGGAGAGAGCATAGGAGGTTTTTAACAGTAAGATAGATGCTTACATTAACCACTAGGGAGTGAGGTTAGGGTTATGGACAAAAACATTAATAGTATGTGCTCTGTATAATACAAGCTGCTGATAGGAAGGGAAGTGCCATGCACTTCCATGCATGGGGACTCTGAATGGCCACCCAGTGTGGGGGGATAAGCCACAATAGTCTGGGCAGTGGGATGAAGATGCTATTTTTGCAGCAAGCACATGGATGTGGAAGTACAGGGAGAGAGACAAACCACGCTCATTACTGCCTGAATGATGACCTGTCCATATGGCTCTCACTTCCTTACTGGGATGACCCAATACTAGGGGAATGAATGAATGAGCTCATATATAATTGAGAGAGGCTTGACAATCTTTAAGCAATAGCAGGAAAAGGAGGGTCTATATCACATAGTCGAAGTCATATAATTTTGAACACATAATGTTCGAACCATTATGTTTGAAGTTACAAAACTTCGACTGTGGATAGAAAAAAACAAAATAAACAAAATAAACTGTTTTAAGCAGGGGGCAACCCCCCTGAGCCCCCCACTACTTAAATATACCAACTCCTAGATCGCACCCCATTCAACAAAATGGAAGCTGCTTATAGAGATTTCCATTCAAACACTCAAACATGTACAAATTCGAACTAGTGGTCTCGACCATATGAGGTTCGAGTTCGACTACGTGATAGGAGCCCAAAAAGGAGACGGTAAAAAAAGGGGGGGGGATTATGCCAGTCTGTCATCAGCTGTTTCCTGCCCTTCCCCATGTAGTGCAGCTAGGAGGCAGATTTTCTATTTTCACACAAATGTGGGAGCAGCTAGCATCAGAGCAGTGGGTTGGGGAGGGCAGTGTCAGGAAGAGGGTTACTTCATAGAATTTTACCCCTTTCATCCTAGTCACAATCATTTTAACATCAAAACATCAGTTGCTTCTGGCAATCCTAGTTCGGCAAAATTGTCTGAACACTCAGACAACAGAACTATTTCCAGAAGCAGAAAAGCTGACATGGTTTATTTCAAGATTTTTCCTGTTTCCAAAGAAAGGGAAATAATGCAGTCTGTTATTCGACCTTCCAGATCTGAACAAGTTTATAAAGGCTCAACATTTCATGAAGTTAACCTATCAGATCCTCTTGCATGTCCCGCAGTGAGATGCCTTTTAATTGCTCTGGACTTACAGAATGCCCACCTTCCTGGAAGTCCTTCATAGATTTTTAATTTTGATGATGAAAAAAAATCCCATTATCATTTCACTGTTTCACTATTTTGCTTTCCTTCTCTCCAGAGTCTTAACAAGTTACTTAGACCTGCTGTTGGATATCCTGAGACTGAGAACTCAGATTTGCCGTTATTCATATTATTATCTTGTTCAAACCAAATTTCTGGAAGTCTTGGACTTCAACCGACTGTTTTTAGCACCAGCATATAATTTCAAACACCATAAATTAGACCTAGTGCCCATTTAGACAAATGCATTTCTAGGAGCAGCATTAAAATGTGAAAGACTCGCATTGTCTAACTTCCACTGTACAAAATTCAAGTGATTACGGAATTTTGTGTGTGTTTTTTTTTTTTTTTTAGTGATGAAACACATTAACGATACGGCAGTTACGCAAAGCCTTACATAAAGAAAATACATCTGTGTTTGAGAAGCTTTGAAATTAGAATGTCTACCCACTAGAACTAATACAGACTGCGGTGGTGGTGCTGCGGTAGCGTTCTCGCCTCACAGTTAGACGTTGCCCGTTGGATTCTCAGTTAGAGCGTCTTCTGTGTGGCGACATGCGTGAATGGGCGTTCCTTCATTGAAGGTTGTGCGTTAGGCCCGGCAAGCCAGCACGTAAAAACTCTACTGCCAATCATTAGCGGACCGGAGTTCCGCTGTGGCGACCCCTAACCGGGAACAGCCGAAAGACACAAACAAACCCACTAGAACTAATACATTTACCTCTCAACTTTACAGATTTTCACAGAATGTCTAGATTTTTGCCTCATATTTTTGGTCTGTTCCTCATAAAAATTGTGATGTGAAGTTGTTCTGTCTCGCCGTTCATTATTTACTTTTGGGTTCGGAGCCAATCCTCTGCTCTAACTCTGCCAACTGCAAAAGCTTAAGGTCTTCAACCAGCTTGAGGCCAACTCCCTATCCCATGATGCACCCTGATCTTCCCTCAGATCTCATTTGCCACTGCAAATTGATCGGATGTTCCCTATCTCTGGCCGGTGAATAACATTTCTTCTTTAGAATTTATTGCTGTTATATGAGCTAAAATTAGTCATTTAGCCATTTTATATAGTAGAGTGTGTAGTTTATATTTGTAATTAGATCTTTCAGTATTTAGATTATATTGTTAGTCTCTAAGGCCTGTTTTTTGTTAGGCCTTCTCTTCTTCCTATCTCTATTAAGCTAGCTTAATTACAGAGAAATTAGTGGCAATGTTTTTAGGCCCTTTTTTCTCTTATTTTCCTTAGATAAGAGTGTGTGTGTGTGTGTGTGTGTGTGTGTGTGTGTGTGTGTGTGTGAGTTTATAGCCCTTTTTTCACGTGGCACAGAGTTTTTCTTCCTCTATTAGATCGGAGTGTGCTGTATTAGCCTGTTAGCCCTTCTTTTTTATTGGGCATATGGGCATATAGTTATCTTATTACTTCTATCGTAGTAAAAGTTAATGGCCATGTTTTAAAGCCTTTTTTTTCCTTGATTATCAGTGATAATATACTGTGTGTGTGTGTTAGAGTGAAATCGCAGCCCTTCTTTTATACAAGGCAGATAAATAATTTCAGTGTGAACTTAATTTCTAAAGCCTTTCTTTTTGCAAGGCTTGAATAGTTTGTTGTGTGAATCTTTATTGCTGTTGTTGGGTTGTTGAAAATGTCTCAGCAGGAGAAAGAAAAAGCCAAGTCTGGCTTCAAAAAAATGCCTTAGATGTGGGCAAAAGATGTCCATAACTGATGGACATACTGAATGTGTTTACTGCTTGGGTGAGGTTCACCAGCAAGAAAGCTGTTTTATATGCCATTCCTTCAGCTCAAGAGTGTTGCATGAGAGAAAGAGAAAGTTAATGGATAAAGGTCTGCTTAAATCCACTTTTCAAGAATCGTTGGATAAGTCAGACAAGCACTCAGAAAAGAAGGAACCAACAAAAACTCCATCTACATCGAAGTCAGCTTCTAGTAAAGCGTCAACATCGGTTCCACAGCCTTTGGAACCGATTGTCGTTATGGTTAGGAACCGGTCCCCGACCTTGGAGCCGGTATCTCCTTACTTTAAAATCCTCTATATTGCAATCGGTGGCTTCATCACATTCCTCATGGGCCTCAAGTAGACTGACTGATTTGGATGTGACTGTGTGATGAAGAAGCTTCTACAGATACCGGGGCTAGCAAATATTTTATCGGCACCGACACAGGGGGCTTCGGAGCTGATCTTAGTTCCTCCTACACCTTCTGCACCTCCTCTGACTTGCATGGATATTTCAGAGCCAGAGAGTGCAGAACTGATGATTGTGGACCCTTCGGGTCCGACACCTTCTATAAGTTTTTTGGCCCTGATTGCCCTGATACCTTCGGCGCCGACAGAGGAATCTCAGGGCCGACGCTCACCAGTCGGGTCTGGGGAGGATAGTAGGACCGACTTGTCAGTGCCGACTGTACCTCTCAGAGCTTCGGCTCAAGTGAGTTTGGCCCCGACCTCTGGCTCGGAGCCGTCTGTACTGGTGCAGACGATTTCCATCAGATCCGAGGGATTGGGATTCCTCTCTTTGGGACCAAGGGGCCTTCGAGGCTATGAGGAGGGTTTTGTCCGCCCTGACCACCACTCCATCAATTTGAGCAGCTCCCTCGCTGAAAACATGCTGCTTCTTCATCACATGCTTCATTGAAGCGTAGAGATCCTGAGCCTCAGGAAGCTCCATTGGGTGAGCCATGTTCTTCCGAGACCTCTCAAGAAGCCCCCACTGAAGAAGTGCCTAAGAAGAGAATCTGCAAGGGGAAGCATTTGGACTCACAACAGGAGTCTGTCACTTCGGATACTGACTTGGATGAGTCAGAAGGGTCCCCACGGTCCCCCTCAGAAGATATCTCCTTTGCAGTTATCTTAGAGATTCTTAAACAGAGGGGTGGCTGGAAATCCCTTAACCCTTTTGATGATGAGTCGGTTCTCCTGAAGGCTTTTGGGTCTCAACCCCCCCACCTCTTGGCTTCGACGAGTTGCTGTAATTGCTCACTTGAAGGGCGTGGGAGTCCCCAGACACCACGGAGCCTGTCCCCAGGAGGCCTAACAAATTTATAACTAGTCCCCAAGACAGACTTTATCTTAGTAAAGGAGTACCTGTTGATGCTATGGTGGCGGCAGCAGCCACCAAAAAGGAATTATTGGAGACTTCTTCATCTGTTCATCCTCGTAGTAGGGAATCTAGGATTGTGAACAGATACAGGAAGAGTATGTTTAGTTCAGCGTCCTTCGTTCTTCGATAGCTGAACTACCTCACACATTTTACTAGATTACAAAGGGATCTCCTGAATGAGCTAGGAGATGCCCTACAGGGTTCAGTAGCTGCGGGAGTTTGACAAGGTAACTTCCCAGCTCTCCAGTCTTAATTCAATAGTGAACTCTTCCATGCGTCTGTTGTCTTATACAGCTGATGGTGCAAGCAGGACACCTGGTACAGGTATCGCACTCAGGAGATTTTCCTGGATGTGCTTATGTTCCTTTGTGGAACCCTTTAAGTCTTACTTCATTAACACCCTCTTTGATGGTTCGTCTCTTTTCGGACCTAAGGTAAAGGAAACTCATACCAGGAGTGAAAAGGACGGAAAGACCTTGTCTGCTCTCTGAGTACGTTTTTCTACCTCGAACAGACCTTACCCCAAAGGGAGGGGAGGTGGAAAGATATGGTTCCATATGTCTCAAGGATCTTTCCAGAACACTCGTGGTGACACCCCCTCTAGAGACAGAGGAGGGGGGGTAATAATGGAAGACGTCGACTGCATGGCAGGGGGGGGGGTCCGCAGAACCAGGACAACACAGACCAGTTTTTTGGCAAGCCCGATCAGTGCTCTTGAGAGGAGGCCCGACTGTTCATCTCTCGAGGCAGTCTGGGGACACCTATCTTTGTACATATAGGTGCCTGGCTAAAAATAAAAGATAGCTGGGTACAAAGCATAATATCCAGAGGATACTCTATTCCCTTTGCCACTCCACCCCCTCTAGTAAAGAAAATCCCAGACGTTCCACCCAGTCACAGGGACCAAGCAGCCTTAGAGGTCCAAAGGTTGCTGGACAAAAGAGCCAGTCCCAGCAGACCAGAGATGATCCAGAACGTACTCAAGGTTCTTTTTAGTTCGAAAGAACAGGGGACTATTCTGGACCTAAGCTGACTAAACAAGTCAGTAAAAAACTCGAAGTTCCGGATGGTCATGCTTCAGTCATTACTTCCCTTTCTGGGTAAAGACAATTGGATGTGCTCTATAGATCTTCAGAATGTGTACTACCACATAAAGATGGACAGACCATCCAGGGATCTACGCTTCTGGCTGGGAGCTAGCAATTATCAATTTCGCGCTCTGCCCTTTGGTTCTCACTACAGCCCCCAGAGTGTTCACCAAATGTATGGTAGTAGTCACCACTCATCTGAGACAGTTGGGATTCCAGGTGTTTCCATATCTAGATGACTGGCTCCTCACTGCCACCACCAGCATCAACTTCTTCATGCGAGGGACACAACCTTAGACCTATGCAGTCAATTGGGGATTACCATCAACTCAGAAAAATCTGCCTTATCGCCATCGCAACAGACCATCTTCATAGGAGCAAAACTAAACACAGTTTCAATGATATTAAGTCTGCCTCCAGAAAAAATTTCTCTCTTACGAGAACAAGTATCAGACCTGCTTACGAGAAAAAAAGACCATCTCAATGGTACTTAAATTGCTAGGAACGACGGCGGCAGCAGCAGCAATTATTGCCATTCCCCTCATTTGAATGCACATGCGAATTCTACAGTGGCTCCTATTCTCTCAATGGTCCTTTCAGGAACTTCCAATGTCACACCAAATTGTCATACGAATGCGAGCAAGAAGGACCTTCAGTGGTGACTGATGTCTCAACATGTATCTCAGGGACGTCCATTCGTTCTACCCAATCCCATAGCCACGGTGACCATGGACACTTCCTTGATTGGGTGGGTGGGGAGGGGGCATTTTCAGGGAAGAAAAGCCCAAGGCATGTGGAAGAAACATGAGGCTCATCTGCATATAAATGTCCTGGAGATGAGAGCAATACTTCCTTTCAAGACTCTGTACCTCTGGGAACAATTGCAATTCAAACAGACAACATGTCAGTGGTCTGACACATCAACAAACAAGGAGGAACCAAATCTTAACCCTCTGTGTAGAGAGGCCATGAGAGTATGGCAGTGGGCAATCTCCTCCCAGCACTTTCTGATAGCAATGCATATCGTGGGGAAATCCAGTGTGATAGCATACAAGCTGAGCAGGGCAATCTTACTGCCTCATAAGTGGTCCCTAAAGCAACAAGTAGCGGAAAGGATTTTCTGCAGGTGGGGCCAGCCTTGCTGCGATCTTTTTGCAACCCCAACAAACATGAAATGCAGCAGCTACTTTGCTCTAATTCCCCAGCTAGAGGAAGCCCCAAGGGGTGCACTGGTGCACAGTTGGCCCCTGGGTCTCCTTTATGCATTTCCCCCCTTCCCTCTAATTCCCCAGTGTATTACAGAAACCAAAACTTCTGGGAAGGACCATGATACTAATAGCCCCTTACTGGCCTCAGCCAATTTGGTTTTCCTTCCTCCAGCCTCATCTTTTCGAAGAATCCTGGACCCAGTTCCAGATCTGTTGACCCATTCATTGGGGGCTCTTCATCCTTCTGTTCATTCCCTCAAACTGACAGCTTGACTGCTCCAATTCCCACAATAGCCAGGATTTGCAACCTCACAACTGAGGCCCAACATATTATAACATTCTCTCATAAATCATCTACCAGAAAGTTATATCTTAGCAAATGGAGGAGATTTTCTTTATGGACCTCTCAGAATGATGTTGATCCTTATCTAGCTCCGATCCCATCTGTATTCGAATTTTTAACTAAACTTTTCAATGAAGGAGAGGCTGCAGCTACCATTAGAGAACTAATCCATCCTTCTTACCAAAAGTTTGTTCAGAGACAAATCTTAACCAATCTATTGAGTTGCCAGTTTTCTTTCCCCAATACACAAATAGGATGGAACACATACTGCACAAATTTGATGTTCATAGACAACTCCGATTTTACCTAGACAGAACAAAACAATTCAGGTCAATGGATCAACTCTTTGTTTCCTTTTCAGAGTCAAAGAAGGGTGCCCCAGTGAGAAAAGTAACCTTGTCAAGATGGCTATCAGATTGCATTTCCTTCATTTATAATTCACAAAATGCCCCCTTGCAACAAAAAATAAAGGCCCACTCTGCTAGAGCTGTTTCAATCTCATTAGCTTTTTCTGCAAGGTTACCATTAGATTCTATTTGTGCAGCAGCTACCTGGTCAAGACCTCATATCTTTTTCACATTCTTTATCATTTATAGACAAGGCCTCCAGGGACAGGGCCTTCTTTGGTTACACAGTTTTGAAGAATATTCTCCCGTGAGCCACCCAAGAAAGATGGTGCTTGGGACACTACTCGTCAGTAAAGAATGAACCGGTGAGATAGAACAACTTCACATAAAGAAGTTATGTACTCATCATAACGTTTCATGTGAGCTGTTCATCTCGCCTTCATTCTTACGTCCCACCCTCCAACACCCATCCAGTCTACATGAGGTCCATATAGGGTGCTTTGTTTCTTATCCAACTCTCTGAGTGGCATATTTATACTACTTAGTAGTCAGGCAGCAAACAAGATCTGAGGGAAGATCAGGGTTGCATCATGGGATAGGGAGTTAAACTCGAGTTGGTTGAAGACCTTGAGCTTTTGCAGTTGGCCGAGTCGGAGCCAAGGATTGGCTCTGAACCCATCAGATGAACAACTCAAATGGAACGTTGTGGTGAGTACATAACTTTTTTTTTTTTGGCAAGTCACTGGGATGATCTAAAGATTAAAGTCACTAAGTAATGACATGCATTTGAGTTTAGACATCATATCCTTCAGAAAATGCATGCTAACAGAAATCCTGTTATTCTAGCAACTTTTTAAGTTTATAACGGCGGTATTTTAAAATGTGCCCCTATTTTTGGACCTTTGTCCCCCCGTTATGTCAGGTTTTGTCCTGATTTCTGATAAGAGGCATGCTAGCACAGCATATGGACTTATTGTGGTAGATGTGTCAAACTGGTATTTAGAGGCATGCAGTTCAGCTTAAAAGTCTTCTGCCTTTTTTTTCGCCCCTTTCTGTCTGGTGCCTATCAGCACAGCATCTAGTGAGCCTTTTTGTGCGTACTGCTGGTTCCAACATTACTGCCTTGATTGTTTATTTTTGGTTCAATTACCTGAAGTACATAATCAAAATATAAATGAATGGGGAATGGCTTTTTGAAGATAGTTGTATGAGTATGTAGTTTTCATTCGTTTCTTTGTTATTTTTCTGTATCTAAACTACAGAAGTGAACTGTTGGCATAATTTCCCACGTTTTGCCTTGAGTAGAATTCTTCGAAAGTTTCACAGATGATGAATCAAAAGAACCTGTGTTTGTGTACATATAAGATTGTAATATTCTTTATACTGTATAGGAAAGACTTGAAATTTTATTTGTATTTGATGATCATTGTTTGATCAGTGTTTGTTGTGGTATTGTAAGGAGGACATAAGCAATGAGGTATTATTTTGGTGATCTGACCATTTTTTCAGGATAAAAGTTTGCAAGATACGCATCGCTAAGTTTGAAGCAACTGACCTACTGGAATTTCACAAAATATGTCATTTATTATCTGGTTGAGTCTACCATTGGTGATCCTTTGTATGAGTGATCTGTTGACTTGTTAATTGTGACTTCAAGCACACTGCATGAGAGCCATTTTCATATATTGTACAAAAAGCACAGCATTTCTTGACCTTTGCATTGCACCATAGTGTAAGGGTGGTTAGGAAACTGTAAGACCTTAGCTGTAATAGTGAGGGCAGAGATGCCGCCAAGTAATCTAATGTCAGTGTAATGTCATTAAGCCTCAATGCTCAATTATTTTATTTTATATGTTTATGTATTTTTGAGGTGTAAGGCATTTCTTGTATACTATTCAAATAAAACAACTTAAAGAAAAACAACAAAGATGATTACTTGTTTAAACATAATGTTTCTGATTCACGAGCCACATCTGCCAGTGCTCATTCCCGAAGAAGTTGCTGCAGTTGTACTGGCCCACCTGCATATGTACAATGTTACAGCAAATTGAAATGCAGGTGGGACAGTGTAACAAGTGATGTTCTTCGTGTTTCACTGTTGCAGTCATCACATTTGGGTTATCTGCTTGCAGTAGCCCTCAGTCCGCCTGATTAGCAAAGTCCTGCGTCGGTTGCTGTCTCATTTTCCATGACGTCAGGGATATAAAGCATGCAGCCAACGCCATTACATCAGTCTTTCTTGCCGTGTGGTGCCCGAAGCAGAAGCAGTTCGCAAGTGCCGGTTGGCCAACTCCTGAAATTTTCGTTTTTGAGTTTCAGAACCGAAGTCTTCAACTAAGCTAAGTACCCCGTTGGGGAAATTTTTCTTGCTCTAAACTGATGTCAGTAAATATCAATTGTATTTATTGTGGAAAGCAAGCACCTCATAAAGATTTTCATTCGTACTGCATTCCTTGCTTAACTGCGGTGATGGTGCTACGGTAGCGTTGTCGCCTCACAGTAAGACATTGTCCTGTTCGATTCTCAGCTAGAGAGTCTTCTGTGTGGAGACATGCGTGAATGGGCGTACCTTCGTAGAAGGTTGTCCATCAGGGCTGGCAACTCAGCATGTAAAAATCTACTGCCAATCATTAGTGGACCAGAGTTCTGCTGTGGCGACCCCTTACCAGGAAAAGCCGAAAGACACAACAACAACAACTGCATTTTCCTTGCTTAGGCCCTGACCACGACATACCTCGCTGTCGGTTTTGTGCCTTATTTAAACAATGAACTATTCGTCATCAGTTTATTTATGCTTCTAAATATTTTGGTGCTCTGTTCAATTATCCAGATATGGCTTCGGTAAGCCACCCGACTACCGATATTCTGAAAAAACGCAAAGATAAAGACAGAGACAGACCGCATAGGTCCAAAGCTGCCGACGATGCTTCTCCTAAGCAAGTCGCCAGTTCGCCGGTACTCAGTGAGGCGCTTTTGCAGCCCCTGATACCCGCTACTTCAGATTTGCAGGCCTGTACTGAGACCCATTTGGAGTCCGGTATGCTGCGAGATGCTTCAACTGTGGAACCTGTGGATGTCTCTACCTTGGATGGGTCTGGAGCCGCTGTGCAGGCACTGGCTTCTGAGGGTGTATTCAGGCCTACTGACTTGCATATTAAATTGACGCCATCTTCTTCTTCAAGGCCTAAAACTCGATCCATGCCTAGAAAACCGATGCCCGGACCACATGGTCAGGCGTCTATGCGTAAAAAACAAATGATAAGAATGGCTGAAGACCTTATTACTTTAATCAGGGGAAGCCACCCTTCCCCGTCTAAGAGACCTAGGACTGAGTTTGCTAATGATTCTTCTGATCAGGATTCTGAAATTTCTGTTTCCTCTGATGACCAGGATTTACCCTTATCTACCTATGAGGATTCTGATGCAGAGGACTGTATTCCCCCTGTATTTCTCTTTTGATGAAACCTTGCATACTCTTAGGGAGCATTTTCACTGGGAAAGCCAGGATTACTCTGACTCTAAAAGAGGCTTAGGGATTTCTTACTCCTGGACCAACACAGGCCTTTAGCTATATCCCCTGTTCTGGACATTGTTGATGATGCCTTTTTGGAATCTAGCTTGGCACCTGACTTTTTACCTCTTGCTCCCAGAAAACCTGATAGATATTACAGGGTTCCTGACTCTCACAAGTTCCTCTTTAAAAATCCTACTGCGGATCCTGAAATCATTTCACAGGGACCCAAGGGCATTAAGGCTACTACTGCCAAAAATCCTACCCCCTCTGATAAGAGATTCCAGGGCACTGGATAGATGGGGTAAGAAGGTATACACTTCTGCAACCTTGGCCATTAGGGCTTTAACTGTCAGTTTCATATGTTAAAGTATCAGCAGCATATTATTGGATTGCTTAAACGGAAAATGATGTTGATTCCTGACTGTGCTGAAAATAAAGATTTACAGGATTTAATGCATTCTACTGAACAAGTTGGAAAACATACTTTGCAATGTGGTTTTGATTCACTAGAGGCATCTTGCAGGGCTGCTGTCACTGGGTCTGTACTTAGAAGGCACGCTTGGCTTAAGGAGCAATCTTTGCCAGATCATGTTAAAACTAAATTGCTGGGTGCTCCCTTAAACCAAGACCGCCTGTTTGGCAACAAAGCAGAAGAAGTATTTAAAAAGATGGAGGAAAAAGCTAAATCTATGCAAACTGTTAAAGATTTCCTGCAGGTACAGCCTCCCAGATTTAGTAGGCATTAGCCCTCTAAAAATTGGTCCTTTCCTGCCTCTTCCAGGCCTTCTCAGTCCAAACCCAGAACCAGCAGAACACCCAGGCTTCAGTCCCAAGGTACTCACAGGGCTAAGCAGTGGGGGGCTCCCACTTCCAAAGCAGGGAGTGGTAGGTCTCCCCCCTATGGTAAACTGTCTCAATGACTTAACTTTAAATTTTCCAAGCCCTGCACAACTGACTGTTCCCTTATGGGGAAAGATTGCCCGGCAGGCAAAAAATTGGGAACTCATTACCCAGGACAAATGGGTTTTAAATAGTTTCCCAGGGATATAGATTCCACTTTCACTCCTTACCAACCCGAAACGGTTGGCCAGATCTACCCCCAAATCAGTGGGCAGAGGCTCAAAAGCAAATTCTCTCTCTCTTAAGCATCAGGGCTATTCATCCTGTTCCAGAAGAGGAAAGGGAACAAGGCTTCTACTCATGACTTTTCCTGGTGCCCAGAAAAGACAACTCCTGGCATCCTATACTGGACCTGTCTATCCTAAACACATTTTTGGTGATCCCAAAATTCAAGATGCTAACTCTCCACCAGCCGCTTCCTATGCTAGGCAAGGATGCCTGGTTGGCAGCACTGGATTTAAAGGAAGGCTACCTGCACATCCCAATAAGGGAATCCTGCAGAATATATCTATGCTTCAAAGCAGGCTGCATGCACTATCAGTTCTCCACACTGCCCTTTGGCTTATCTACTTCACCCAGGGTATTCACAAAGTGCCTAGCTTCAGTCATTGCATTTTGCAGGCAAAGAAATATCTAAATATATCCATACTTGGACGATTGTCTAATTCAGGCAGAAAGCCAGGACATACTGTTGTCACCTGGCATTTGTACAGAAATTGCTAACTTTTCTGGGGTACACCATAAACGAAAAAAAAATCACATCTTGTACCCTGCCAACAAATTGTATTCCTGGGAGCAAGCTTGAACACAACTTTCCAGATGGCTCTTCTTACGCCAGAAAAACAAGTTCATCTGACAGCCTGTTTCAAACTACTGGCCACAAAGACCCAGCTATCTCCAAGGAAAATACTGCAAGCCATGGGGTTCATGACCTCCTACATTCTACTAATTCCATATGCAAGACTGCATATGAGGAAACTACAATGGTATCTAAAAAGCCTATGGTGTTAACATTCTCAGGATCTAGAAGCAATGATTCCTATCATTCACTGTCTACAGATAGAGTTCCTGTGTTGGGCAGACACCTGTCACCAAAACAAGGCTCTGCCATTCACCCTACCCCCTGCCGCTCAAACCCTAACAACAGACGCATCAGACTATGCATGGGGGGGGGGGGGCTCACTTGGCAGGGAAGTGCATTCAGGGCAAATGGAACCCAAGTCAAATGCACCTGCACATCAATCAGAAAGAAATGTTAGCTGTACAGAATGCTCTGACAGTCTTCAAGGACCACATCCTTCCAGGGCAATTAATGGTAAAGACGGACAACACCACTGTTAATGTGGTACATAAGCAGGGGGGGAACCCACTCATACCCTCTCTGCAGACTAGCCATGGTTCTGTGGAACACAGCCTTGAGCTACCAAGTGCACCTACAGGCTCAGTTCCTGCTAGGAATGCTAAACACACTGGCAGACGAGCTAAGCAGAAATCTCATGGACCCATATGAGTGGAAACTGGAGCCAAATATATTCAGCATGTTGAGAAACAATTGGGGGAGCCCAGATATAGACCTGTTTGCCTCCCCCCAGAAGTACCAGTTGGAACAAACAGGACAAACCAAGGACGATACTGATTACACCAGACTGGCCACACCAACACTGGTACCCCCTTTTGCGCAGTGTGTCACTGCTGGCACCATGGCACCTGCCTTAGACCCCTGCCCTGCTGTCCCAGCAGGAGAGCCACATTCTGCACCCACAGCTTCAAACCCTGAACCTGGCAGCCTGGCTAATTATCTCTCTGTTACCATCCCTCAGCAAGCAGGTGTTGGATGTCATTCTGGAGGCAAGGAGGCCTAGTACTAGAAAATCCTATGCTGAAAAATGGAAAAGATTCTGTTTCTGGAACCAAGCTCAGGGGATGGGCACAGCAGCACCCAGTTTACCTCAGATTCTTCAATACTTAACTGAGAGGCTGCACAAGGGCCTTTCCTTTTCCTTCATCAAAATTCATGCTTCAGCCATTTCAGATCATTACAACACAGAACCACCCCTCTTCTCTCATCCACTGCTGAAGCATTTCCTCAGAGGGGCCAAAAAGTTAAGACCACCCAGGAAAGCCCCTACTCCAGCCTGGGATCTTAACTTTGTATTGGAAAAACTCACTCTTACCTCCTTTTGAGTCAGCTGCAAATGCAGAGTTGAAATTCCTTTCTTGGAAAACAGCCTTCCTTTTAGCCATCACTTCAGCAAGAAGGGTGTCTGAATTACAGGCCCTCATGGCAGTGGAGCCTTTCATCATTTTTCATGCAGACTGGGTGTCCCTCAGGACCAAATCCCTCCATGCCCAAGGTGGTATCCAGTGTGGCCTTTAATCAGTCCATACATTTGACAACCTTCTTTTCTAATCCACAGAAGAAAGGGGAGCAAATACTGCACTCCTTAGATGTGCAGAGACAACTTAGATTTTATTTGGACAGGACTAAACCTCTCAGGAAATCTGAACAACTGCTGGTTGCATTTGCTGCAGGGGCAGAGGGGAAGGCCATTTCAAAGCAAACAATTTCTAAATGGATAGGCCATTGCATTCATTTCTGCTATAAGCACCATGGAAAACCTACCCCACAGGGGATTAGACCACATTCAACCAGGGCTGCATCTACCTCTACAGCTTTTTTCAGAGGTGTCCCTACCAGGGACATCATAGAAGCTGCTACCTGGAGTTCTGTACATACCTTCACCAAGCATTACCATTTGCCAATTTTCTCTAAATCCAGAGCTGGCTTTGCCACTGCAGTCTTGCAGGGCCTTATAGCTGGTCCTAATGCTATCTAATTTCCTCCTCCCATCATTAGCTTTGGGAATATACCCAAATGTGATGACTGCAACAGTGATACACGAAGAACATAGTACAGCTGTGTACACTTACCATAAATGTAGATGTTCGAGTGTATTCACTTTTGCAGTCCTAGTTACCCTCCCTCCAACCCTCTGACTTCTATTGGCTGTACTTCTATTCTTGCTTACTGTCTTTAAAGCTTTTTGGTGTATTTGCTTTTTTGTTGGAGGTATAACCTTGTGTATATAATTACTTCCCATTATGGGGGCACCTGACATCTGGGGCAAGAAAAACTGATGTAATTACGTCGGCTGCACGCTTTATACCCCTGACTACCTGACATCACGGAAGATGAGACCGCAGCCGACGCAGGACCCAAGACTTTGTTAATCAGGCTGACTGAGGGCTACTGCAAGCAGATAACCCAAATGCGATGACTGCAACAGTGAATACACTCGAGCATCTACATTCATGGTAAGTGTACACAACTGTACTTTCTTTATGGTGAGTTTTATGATTTGTACTGTTTTGTACTCAGTGTTGTTCTGTTTTCTAGCATATCCCTTTTATAAAATCATGCAGTTGTTAAACTAAACCAAGTTTGCAGTAAAATATATTAACTTTTTAGACATGTTAATGGGTTCCTGAACTGAGAAATAGTTGTGAGCTCTGCTTAGATCTCAAGGCTCCATTCTTTTGTAAAAGTTACTAGTGATAACTGCGGTAGTTGTGAAAAAGTCATAAATCTTTTAAAGTGTCTTTTTCTTTGGGTTTTCTTTCTTTGTCACATCAGTCTTCACTTATTCCTTTCTTTATAACTTACAGATTTTTGAAACAATTTTTTTTTAATTTTATGAAAGGAGCATATAAGAGGTATTTATGTAATGGAGTTCTGGAATTACGGTGTTTTTTCACCAGAATAGGTGTCATTTTTCCTACTTGTTTCATTATTTTTTCTGGAGTCTTTGGCATTTCAGAGTAATGTAATTCAATTCATAAGACTGGTCATCAAAGATAAGGAGAATAACTGTGTTTGATTCAGAATTTGTTTAATTGATTCAAAAATATGTATTTTTAAGGTATACTTAATTGGCACATATATACAGTTGATTAACATATAGGCAGAGTGATAACATAAAAAGTCAGTTAAATCATATAACTTACTAGTTTGCTTTCCTGTTGGTTAAGCTGTTGACATTTTCATCTAGTAGCCAATGATTTGCTGTTCATCTTTTGAGTTACTTACATTTTCTCACTGGCTTTGTCACCCTTTTATGTTAACCCAGGTAGAGAGAATAATTAGCATTAAAAATTCTTAAAGGACAACACATGTTCCAATAGCCTATATAAGCTATCAATTCCCTTGTATTTTTCATGATGATGTTGATCTTTTCACAGTTTGTAAGTTAATACTGTTTCTTCTGAAGGTAGCTACTGTAATCTCATTGTTTCATTAGGTTGGGGCTATTTTACTTAAACCCAAGTTCTGCAAAATACTGCACTTTTAGATGCCTCTGGTACAGTGGAGCTGAGTATTGAGGTGTTCTCTTCTAACATATTAATCTTATGACAGATATGTGGGACGAAATAAACAGCTCACATTTTTTCTAAGCTGAAAAGCATAATTGAAGTTTTGGACTTTGACAGTAGTGATTTGATTTCTTAAAACTGCAGAATTTACGAACCATAAAATGAAATGTAAAATATATTTTGCTGTACCAGATGTTATTGAGCATTTCTGTTGAATATACCTAGATGTGTATATCAAAACAAAGTAAATAGTATTCTTGTTTTTCATGCTTTCTTTAATATTACCTTATTCAGTATGTCTGACAGAACAGTTTCTGCCAAGTGGTGTTATTCCACGAGGAAATGCCAAGAAATGATACATATGAGACTTGCATTTACCCTGCAAATGGTATGTAAATACAAAGTTGTGCTCCTTTTTTAGTTTTTCTCATTATTTTTAGTTCTTTAGTCATCTGCATTGAAAGAAGAGTTGAGATTGGGCTTCTTGTTTCTGTTATCAGAAAAAAATTACCTGATCTCCAAAACAATGCTTTTGTTGCTCTAGTTTTCTGATATGGACCTGGGTAACACTTAATAAAATGTAGAGTGTAACTGCCATTCTACAGCTGACTGCTTTTTATCTTCTATGAGAAGCTCTGCGTGTTTCCCATTTTAGATCCCTTTGCTACTTCTCACTCATGATAGCTCGTTGTACTTGTTTTTTAAATGTAGCTTTCCATAAAATCCAGTACAGATTTCTGCACTTAAATTCAGAGCGACCTTATGTAGCTCTAAGTATGACCCTTTGACTTTCATCTTACCTATATTTGTCATATACATAGTGATGCCTTGTACTGTCCACAAGAGGAGGGGTACATGCTGTCTATTTTGATACTTCACAATTGCAGACCTAGGTGGATTTCCTCACTCAGATATCAGCCTGGCCCTGTATCAGAAAATTGGTTTCATGGGGTTATTTCAGCATCGCTGTCTAATCCATCACTTGCCTTGAATATGCAGTTCTTGCATACCTCTGCTCCTAACTGCTGTAGCTTGGCAATTTGGGAACAGTCATCATTTCCATTTTTCATTTCTCCTTTCGTGTGACCACTTAAAGTTCTGATAAGTCAGTACTTAAGGGATTTCGACCTCAGAGTCATTTTCTTTATTCAAAATGCTGAGCTGCTTTTGCCACAGCAGTCCTTTCATCCGAATTCATAATAAACAATCCTGCTTATGACTCACATTGAGTGGCTAACATGTTTCTTATCAGTGTAGGCTTGTTTGGTCCTTTTGAAAAGTCATTTTTACAAGAATATTCTCAACTGTGAAGGTAACACCTTCAGCCTTGTGGATTCCATGGGATCTTTTCTGACGTACACCTTTTGTTAAGTAACTGTTGTTTATATCAACAATGATTATTCTGATGAAGTTCAAAGATTGTGAACAAAAACCCAACAATAAATTTTTAGATTTTACAATTCCTGACATCCTTTTTACCCGTTCTTGGCAAGGTAGCAAACTTCCATACTTTGGATGTTCACCTCTAGGGTAGGGTCTGTCTCCATGGGATGTAGGAGCTCAGAATGATGGATTACATGTTCATCTCCTTTACATGTGGTAAGGGGGAATGTGCCATTTGCTTAGCAGGACCTATTATAAGTTTTGCTAGCTGTGCTATTTTTGTCATCTGTCAGCTAGCAATTATCTATTGATGTGACAGATCACCAAGAGCCTAGCATGTTTACACTGTGGTGGCTTTGTTCTCATTTAATTTTTCAGTTATCACTATAGTTTGGATCCCCTCTTCAGGACTAGAACATCCTTTCTCATATCTCACCCTTCATGATTTTGTCTTCAGACTGGTTTCTGTCGTAATGGATTTTTGAGAGCATGTGGAGCTGCTTAGTAGAGTACCCAGTTGTCTACCCAATGCAGAGGACATCTTGTAGCAAGCTGTAACAGGTACACAATTATTCATGGTATCGGCTGATTTTTGAGAGGCATTCTGCATTGGTCACCTCTTGCCATAGTCTGTGTCCCCTTTGCATTTGGAAAGGTAGTTCTGCTGGCTCTACTTTACATGGTCGACTGTTTAGGAAGTCGACTTTCATATGGGTGAGACCATATGATTGACTTTCGAAAAGCCGACCATGTAAATTAAACACATAAAAAACAAGAAACACCTTAAACTGCTAGTGGGGGGGCTATGCCCCTCCACCCCCACACCACACATAACTTAAATATACCAACTCTGAGATCGCACTACAGTGCGGAAGAAGGAATTTTTCCTATTCCACACTACAGAGATAGTGGTTCCCCATGGTCGGCTTTTCGAAAGTCTATCATAAGGTCTCGGCCATATGAAAGTCGACTTTCTGAAAAGTCGACCATGTGAAGGGGACCCAGTTCTGCTAGTTTTCATGGCAGAATACCTGTGTGTGAGCAGTTCAGTTTTGTAATATTATATACCCATGATAGTTTATCTGTATTTGCATGTGATTTCCCAAATGTTCTATTGAAGATCATTAGCTAGGGATTTTAGGGCCAAGTTGTGCCTTCTCCTCTTGTGCAGGGTTTCTTTACTGTGTACTAAACAAGGCAAGTACCAATGGCATAGAGACTGAAGATTAGGTATAAAGTAATTTCTGAGAGGTTGCCTGGAGAAGAATGCTTAAATGTATACCCGCTCCTAAGGAAACTCAGAGAAAAGCAATGTGGTAAGTACTCACATATGTTACATTAGCCTTAACTAAACTTTTAGTGTGAGTTTATTTTCTTAACTTCATTAATAATTGTGCATCTCTTAGAGCAAGCCAGTAGCTCAGGTCTAACATAGTATCTTGAGTTTTCTGTGAACCAATCTTTTCATTTTTTGTATCTTTACCTGAGTGTACAAACAAGGAGGATGCTGTGCTGACTCATTAGGCATGCACTAAAATATTGTTTACAAGATTGCACATTCAAACAATACAGACAACTTTTAATTTCCTTATTGTATTACTGGGCTTGGGAGTACATTACCTAGCTATGGTCTTTTGCTGTAAGATTAGGGGATCCCTTTTAGGTCCCATGAACACAAGGTCTGCCATGAGGTAGTGGCTTCTGCTTCCTGCTTTTAAGGAGGGGTGTCACTGCAGGAAATTTACTTTGTTTTGAGTTTTTCAAAGGGCACTACTTTTATGAAGGACTGCAGTCTGTTGTGGACACTCAGTTCATGACCATGGTAGACTGTGCAAGTTTTTCCACCACCATAATTATCTCTCATCCTGACTTTTCCAGTCCATAGGTCCATAATTTTATAGGTTAGTACTAGGCTAACTGCCCTTGTGGGCCATTTTAAGCCTAACCACTTACCCTATGTAAAAATAAAACCCTGCACCTTGTGTCTGTAAGATAAACACCTTACCCATTATACCAACCTCAGGGGTTGTGCAGTTAAGAACATGTTCTCCAACAGCTTTTGAGGTAAAATAATATGGTTATGACTGCACTTTCCACAAGTCCAGATCTTCATGAACCTCTCAGTTGATGGGTATTCTTTCCCCAGTGTAGTTCATCAAGGAAAAGAAGTGTTCACCTAGAACTGTTAGTCCTTAGAAAGTTTTCTCTGTCCTGAAGTCTTCTCATCAGAAACTACTTGGCAGACTTCTTTGGGCCGCTAGAAGTAATTGATAATGTGGGTAGATCCCCTACTATTTGTGGACATTTCTTTTCGGTAATGTAAGACAGGAAGGTCTGTTTGATGAAAATCCATGTGAAGAATGTCACCAGTGAACACCATATGCCATTGAAAGTTGTCAATAAAAATCTGCTGACTGAGCTATTGTAAATTTTGTAGATGTGTAGGCTGTATTATCTGCAGTGTAACTTTCTTTTGTAATCGTGGGGAGAAATATTTCTATTATATTATATTAATTTGTACATATGACTGAAAGTTTTGAGGGGTCAGACTTGCTTCTGATTATTTAGACCTTCTAACATAATATGTAGTTGCATATTTTTTTGTTAGACTCAAGCTTGCAGTACATTTACAATTAGTCACCTGCCCATGGCCTTTCAAAAACCTCGGGGAGGGTGACAGATTTACCCATTCAGATTTCATTTTTATCTTTTTGCAGCGTGGTGTCTTTTGTTTAAAACAGGCAGTCCATTTACCTGCATTTTGTGGGATATAGACAGACTTACCTTCTTTGCAGTTCAGCTACCTTGAGCTTTGTGAACATTATTTTTGGTCTTTATGTTGCTGTTAATTCTTCTAAATGATTTTCATGTTGTAGTGTCAGTACTGTGAAAATTGTAACTTTTTAAATAAATTAGCCTACTGCAATTCATTGTAGGTGTACAAGTTTATCTTCTTTTTATGTTTATACTTGTAAGTCTCTGGATACCATTGCTTATTGGTGTTTCTTAGCAAGCCACTCCAAGTTGTGCATTGCTGTTAAGTTACATATATTTTTTTAATACTGGTATGCTACGCTCTACATTAAAGATTCCAGAAACTCTAAGTATTTGGTTGTTTTGCCATAGGAAGAGAGTGAAATCTATCTTTAAACCGTACTTCTTTTGGAAGTCAGCAGACTATCAAAAAGGTTACTGACCAGAGTAAAGTTCATTCTACAAGTATAGTCACTTCTGTAGAATGTCTCATTTGTGTGTCACTGTCTGCCATGCTGTCTTTTGAAGTGTAGTCTTTGACCCTGCTTCTTTTAGAGTTGCAATTGTTCTTATGCTTTGTTTGCATGTATAGAGGTCCCTAGATATAAGCTAGGGTGTTTTTTGCCTACAGTGTTCTGTTTAAAGTCTGCTAAATTGATACCTACCATTTGATGCTGAGGTTAGGGTTAGTATTTCTCTCCTCAAGCTGTAGGAGTTTCAGCTGTTCTGAATTGCAGTTACCTTGCTAGGTCCATTTTGTAGGTTTGACTTGCTGACTTGAAATATCTTTGGGTGGATGCAGTTGCATTAGGACATACCTAAGAGACCTAGGTTTCCTTAATCTTAATTCATTGTGACTTCATCCCACCACATCCCAACACGATTACTGTTTTGTTCATAATTGCTTTAGCTGGAACATTTCAGGCTGTTTGACATGTCTAGTTATCCTATTTCCTTCATGCCAGGCTAAGTTTAGTCCTTATCAGCTCAACTGGTCTTAAAGCAGACATTGTTTCTGGTAGGAGGGAGCCAAGCATAGTGGCACCTTGTCCCTGTATATCATCAGTGATAAATTAACTATCCTTTATCAGTGTAGCTGTTCAGGAAAAAGGCCAAGGGCTAGGGAAATCCAACCAAGACTAACACTATGTAATAAAACAAGCTGTGTGTTCTTCCTCTTTTACCTGCTTCAGGGTACCCAAACACTGTCCTTGTACTGCTTAAATTTTGTTTTCTTGAAGTATATTTATGCATGTATATGTGATGTTCTTAATTATTAAAAAAATAATGTCACAAAGAAATGTACAATCATTATGGACCCATAAGGACTTCTAAATGCTCACTATGGAAACTGGAATGCTAGAATCAACAGACTATTCTAATGAGTTGTTTTAAGAAATATTGTTCATATAATAACCAATTCTGTTTATGCTTTTGATGCTTTGTTGTGATTGGAAAATTACATTTCTTATTTAAAAAAATAAAATTTCCTACTTTTATGTGGGGTACAAAATTGATGGAAGATGGTATTATTGTTTTTTTGTGATATTTCTTTTCAACAGATGCATATTAGTAAGCTGCATAAGAAACACATTGCTGTTGCTCCATTGTACCATTGCTGTTCATTTACTTTACAGTATCTTATTTTTGTAGTCATTACACAAGCATGATGCATTTGATGTGCCATTGTTAAAGTTGTGGGTAGTACTAAAGGGTACAGGGTTTGTTCTTCTACCTCCAGTTGCTTACTGTGCAACTCTGAGTAAGTCACTTGGCTAGACAGTGCTGTAGGACTTCCCCTGAAAAAGGGACACTTGTGCTCAGTAGGCTTACCCACTTAGCAAATACTTAAAAAATGCTTTCTGGACATATTCTGAAAATTGCATCATTGCCTGAGGCCTGCAACTTGTTTTGACACCTGAAAAGTGTAGACATTTTTGAAACTGGTCATTACAGTGTAATGCTCATAAAGTCATATTCCATTTAATGCTTAAGGTTATTTACTTTGTAACAAGGGGTGGCTGTAGGAGCTAGCCAAGGAGAATGGGAGTGAGTGGGCTCTAGCAGCTTGCACATGTTGGAAGGAGGGAGTTGACTATGGCTTACTGTACACCTGACATCTTGCAGGACCATTAAGTGTTCACCTAGTGGAGTTCTGAGCTGGCCTACCTCATGCTTCTATAGTACATGTGCACTATGCAGCCAAGGGGAAAATGGCATACAAGAGCACGTTTGCCGTTGAGAGGTAGTAAATGTGGCCTCAAAGGAGCTGCCAAGGGTGGAGAGGAGTGCGCCCAAGAGGACAGGGTAGGTTGTTCTCCATGGCCAGAAACCTGGCCTTCTCCTTACCACCCATTACTAGGAAAATGGAGAGCTTGTAGGTATCCCTGGCAGGAGCAAATGGGCTGTAGGTCTTTAACCTTGGCAGATAATACTCATCTTCCTGTCACTGAAATTAGTCAGCCAACTGAGTGAAGGTAGAGGAGCCATTGGACGACGTCCTTATTTGCCAGGCATAGTGTGGAAAAAGAACAGAACGCTTAATTGACCGCAGACTCCACAAATCTCTATGCATTGAAAGCAAGTTCCTAAAATCAAAAGAAAATAAAAACACCACCACAGTGGTGTGACCACAATCAATGAGCTTGTAAAACTTTAATAATAAATGTCACCACGCGCTTTCATCCTGTAACCTCAGGGCTTCATCAGGGTAAATTTAACCACACTAGACCTACCCTTAAATGCTTAAAATCACATCACATGATGAGTTAATGATATAGTTCCGTTTACGCAACATAACTTAAACCACAAGCTTTAAAAACTGTCTCGTACACCTTTACATTTGTAAACCTCACACAAGTTTACAAAAACTAAATTGCAATTCACCTATTACAATAGAAAATCAGGAAGGAGTCAATTTCTTGCTTCCCAGAGGTTTACTTAGTTAAGATAGCCAGCTTCAATGGAGAAGGTAGAATTGCTTTATGCAGTTAATCCCAGGTGGGGGTGGGGGTGGGGGGGGTCACGCAGGAAAGAAACCCGTACAAACTGAAAAATAAAGGTAAATAAGGCAGAATTAGTGCAAAGGTCACAATAATGTGAAGTGGAGAGCATGCAAGGAATAGAGATGGAGAGTAAAATTAATTATATTGCATACATTATAATTAAAATTGATTATATTGCATACAGTATCAGCTCTGTAAAACCACAGACTAACAGCAGTAACATACAGCCTCTAAGTCCAGTGATAACAGCTGTATAATTTAGCAGTGAATACACACAGGATATAATGCACAAAGCAAAGTATGGCTGTTTTAGGACAATAATTCTAGAGTTATGTTATTCAGTATGAACTAACAGTAACATGAACTGTGTTCTCTTAGCCTACTTTAAAAGCAATTGTAAAGTCCAGCCTGTAAGTCTTCTAAGTACAGTAGCATGCCATAGGAATGCTTACAAATGTAATCAGAACATGAATAACCTCTGCAAAACAGTTAGCAGGATGCCTGGCAGATATTCAACTAGTAAAGCTCTACCTTCATAAAACAAGATAAAAAACAAGCAGTTTGTAAGTTAGCTGTCAAAACATATAGGAGTTTTGAACAGCAGTTACAGCTTAGCACCATCAAATACCTCAGTAGTTAACAGTAATAACCAAATAAATCAGCAGCTAACAGTAATAAGAGGACAGTAATGAAACTTAGCTATAGTATACATGTGATACTGCTCAACTTACTTGCTGTGCAGGCACAACAAACAGAGGGGTAGGGAAGGTACAACAGCTACAGGATGAAATGAATATAAGTTAGGTAGTAGAGAGTTTGATTAAAGATGGCACCCTAGGGAGGGGGCTGACTAATGAAGATAATCAGGGGGTGGGAGTAGCAGTTAGGGAGAATGGAGTAGAGAGCAGCCAGGACAGGATTAGCCAGAAACTTATGGATCCCTCCCCCACAGGGAGAAGGGGTGAAAAACTATCAGTGTAAGGAGAGGAATAAGCTTAAAAATATCAGTATCTAACAAAAGACTGATCTGAGTAGCTGTGGAATACTTTAATTATCACTGTGAATACTTTAAATAATTATCTATATAAATCATATTAATATTTTCAAGTGACATATAATTATTTACAAAATTCCAGATAACTGGACTAGCAGTATTTCCCTGGTGTCACAATCATACAGAATAGGGTTGGGATGGTGGCTTAATGGCTAAGGTGTTTGCCTTACAAACACAGGGTGCAGGGTTTGAGTCTCACAAGGGATAATTGGCTAGGCTTAAAATGGCTCACAAGGACAGTTAGCTTAGTACTAACCTATGAACCATATGAACCAATATTATATCCATAGCGTAGCAGAAAATATTCTAAGAACTAAGCCAACATGGGAATGGAGAAAGGCGATTCTGCCAATAGGAATGACTGCCATTAGGGATATAGATAATAGCCAAGAGGGGAATGGAATTTATTGTAGAAAACTGGCAAAGGAACCAAGGTAATAATAAAAAAAATAGCAATCCTCAGTGGTCAAAAGGTGGGTCAGACACCACTAAGAAATCACCAAAAAACAAATGAAGCTGGACCACACCAAAAGCAGACTCGAATATAATGTTTTATTACAGGTAAGCGCTTTTGCAGATATACCGCTTTATCAGACCATAAAAACAAACTAAAAACTGTCCCTTAAATAAAAAAAAAAATGTTAAAACATTCAGCTACACCACTGATAGACACAAAAAGTAATTAGCAATTAGTCATGTGAAAATTGATGTTCCCTGAAAATGGGTTTTAAAGGAACAGTGATATTCATACCAGGTACTCTATGTGCCTTTAAGGCAATAATCCATTTAATTTCAGCCTTCTCTGTTCTGTTATTGAAATCACCACCTCTAATGTTATCATAAATACTCTGCAAGACCAAGAAAGAAAAGTTGTCATGACCTGTATACGTAATAGCATGTTTAGCTAAAGCATTAGAATCAGCCTTCTTATGTATAGTGCCTTGATGTTCCAAAATATGCTCTCTTAACTGCCTGTTAGTTTTACCAACATAAAAGTGAGAGCAGTCTTGGCATAGTGCTAAATAGATCACAGCCGAACTTCTACAGTCTGCATGAAAATGGACGACTCCCTCTGGTAGTTAACAATATTTTCGCAGGTAATGGTAGCATCTTAAATGGGGCAAGGGAAAAAGAAGATGCTGAATTAGCATTCATGGCATTTCCGTGTTTGCTCCAGGCCCCTAATTCATTATAATTAGTAGTATTCTTATCCAGAGAGGTAGAAAAAGGCACTGGGATACCTGAATATTTACTAAGTGAGGCCTCTTTATCAGAAAAATTCCAAAAGAAAAGATGTAGAAGTTTCAGCATTAATAATTTCTACACTATTAGAGGTTGAATCATTACCCTGTACAATGGGCATGGTATAACCTCTGATAGACTGGGGAATTTTCCATGCCATAATTGTAAGGCCTGTAAGTATATTAGTAAGCAGAGATGTTTTATTCATACAGTGACTGGACATATGTTTGAACCCCGGTTTTATGTAGGCTGTAGATGTTCAGCTGTGATCTGTTTAGCACTATACCAAGACTTCTCTCATTTATATATTGGTAAAGCTAATAGGCAGTTAAAAGAGCATATTTTGGAACATCAGTACGATCTTCGTAAGAATATATACAAAAAATCCATTTTGAACTCCAGTACTGAGAGTGCACAAACTTTAATACAATATTCCAAACTGTGATATACCAATACAATAAATGAAATGGACAGGAAGGTGAGCACTTTCACAGTCAACAGGCTGCTTCTTAAGACCTACTAGCACACTGCATCTGGAACCAGTTATATACATACCACTCATCAATTAATCAATTACAGTCATTAACTTAACTAAAACCTGCCCAACCTTAAACATGAAACAACAAATCTATGTAAAAATATATTTAAAACATATAAAATAGTATAAAATTCAAATCATATAATTTCATATACCTGTTTACAAATATACATATAAATACACCAATTCATGTAAAAGTGAATGTGTCTTAAGCACAGGTTTTAAAGTACCCGCTCATTTAAACCAGGGGCTTATGTGCATTTAGACGCACTATCCATTCTTGTTCCCTCTTTTCTGCGACCGAAGGAATTCAAAAAAGGAATATCCAGGAGTCAATCGAGATGTGGGCACCTCAGGCAGAGGATACCATCAACGGACTTACAAAACAACAAGGTAACCACTCACAGCAAAGGGATGATGAAGTAGTCGTTAACCTACCTTCTATTACACTCAATGATGAGCATTATAGATTGTTAAGGAAAGGACTATCATTTATACCAGAAAGGAAATCTGATTTGGCAGACATGATAATTGATTTTGCTAGAAATATTTGCATCAAATTACAGTTCTCGGAGACTGAACATAGAAAAGAAATATTTAGGAAACCAAGCACATTTATCCCTGAAACTAACCCCTTAGTTGAAACTTTTTTATTAGTGTGTGAGAAAGAAGTACAGGATGCATTGCGAAATAAGCATGGTCAAAAATGTTTCAACCTGTATTTAAGTGAAACAAGGGCATTGCAAGAACTGAAAGCTATGTCATCCATAGAGATCTGCCCCGCTGATAAGGGGGGTAGGGGTGGGATAGTCATCCTTGATAAAACTTTTTATCTAGACAGTATGCATGATATGTTAAGTGATAGAGATGTGTATCGGACATTATCAGATGCACAGGTTAAAGCTATTATGGAAAGATGGTCTTTTTCTGTGTTTGATCTGCTGACCAGCATGATTACAGAAAGTTTATTTAAGTATTTTATTGTAGATCAACCACTGATACCATTGCTGTATGGACTCCCAAAAGGGCACAAGGACACTGGGAACCCCTAATGCAACCAATAGTGTCTAGTAAAGGGTGGGCTGCAGAACCCCTATCTCTTTATATTGAGAAAAGTCTGTGTCTGATTTTAGATAGGGAAGAAACAGTGTTGAGAGATATGATTTCTTAACAAATTTGTATTTGGTCGTGAGTGATGTAAGCAAGGAGGATGATTTGGTGTTTATGACCCTTGGCGTAACATCCCTTATAGGTTCATAGGTTCATACTAGGCTATCTGCCCTAGGGCATTTATAAGCCTAACCAGAGTGTGTTTGGCTTTTGCCACCCATTTTAAATTAATTTTGCTATGCCCTTTTTCGAGGTTAGTATACTGTGCCTCTGTCTAACAGTGGCACAGAACTGATACCCGGGGTAAACCTACGATCTTCCATCCACTCATCAAGATTCCTCTTGAAGAGAGTCAATGGATTTTATTCCAGAGTGAAGGGAGCCTCTGGGTTATGAATCTGTCCCTCCAGCATGTCCTATTTATTTCAATGCTGAGGTTCAAGTCTCTCGAGCGCATAGCTCGATGGGATTTGGATTTTCTGAGGTGCAGCATGTCCATTAATTCTGGGTTGGACATGACTTTATACGTCAGGCACAGATCGCCTCTGAGCAGGTGGTATGCCACTGAGTAGAGCTGGAGTTTCTTTAACTGGGCAGCATATGGCATCTGTTTGAGCCCTTTGATCCTCTTGGTGAGGTACTTTTGGGGTCTTTCCAGTTGTGGGCCCGATGAGGGATGAGTAAAGAGGCACGATGACCTCCCCTGATCTAGATGTGAATCCCTTCATGATTAGGTGGGCTATATAAAATGTTCTTCTAACCACTTTGGCCATGTGGTTGTCAAATGAGAGATTGCTATCAACTTGGGTCCCCAGGTCCCTAATTACTTCTTCTGTACTTAATGGATTACCACCTATGTGGTAATTTGTGGGCACTTTGTTTTTGCCAAAGGGGATGACTATACACTTTTTGGCGTTTAGCTTGAGGCCATGGCTCTGGCACCAGTTGTCTGTTTCTATGAGGCCCTTTTGGAGGATGCTTGTGTCGGTTGGAGAGTCGACTATGGCGCCCAGTTTGCAGTCATCTGCGAACTTGGTCAGCCACAGTCCTTCCGTGTTGGCCTGTACCTCCGAGAAATATATACCGAACAAGAGAGGTCCCAGGACTGAGCCTTGTGGGACGCCACTTGTAACTGGTTTGGAGTCTGACATGGCTCCAGCAATTCTAACCATGTGGGTTCTGTCCTTGAGCCAGTTTGCAACCCATTTAGTGACATAGGGGTTTATATTTAAGCTGGTGAGCTTATCTATAATGCCCGAGTGGGGTATTGTATCGAAGGCTTTTGCGAGGTCCAGGTAGGCTGTGTGGACCACCTTCCCCGTGTCAATGGCCTTGGTGACTGTTTCAAAGAAATCAACCAGGTTTAAGAGGCAGGATCTGCCCTTAACAAAGCCGAACTGGGTAGGATCCAGTGTCTGTAGGTCCCCAATATCTTTATTTATGAGGTCCATGATGATCCTTTCATAGCTTTGCAGACCAAGCTAGTCAGGCTTATGGGGCGATAGTTTCCAGGATCTGTTGAGGCACCACCTTTGTGGAGAGGGACCACTGTTGCTGTACGCCACTCTTTGGGTACATATCCTTTAGTAAGGCTGAGATTGAACAGTAGTTTTATGTTTGGGTTTAGCTCTTCTTGGAGTTCATGTAGGACGCAGCCTGGGACACCGTCAGGTCCCATTGATGCTGTGTTTTTTGCTTTGGAGAGGGCGGCTCTTACCTGAGCATCTGAGATGTCAGGGGGGCAGCACTCTGCTGGGATAGATATTTGCCCTTTTGGTGGGGGGGGGGAGAAGTTTGCGCTGAACCTGTCAGCTAGGATGTTGGCATTGTCTGTGGGTTCGGTGTATTTTTTGTCATTTTGGACTAATTCTGAGCATATCTGGGAATTCCCACCCAGGTTCCTAACATAACTAAAGAAAGCCTTGTGATTATCCTTAGTGTCCTGTGCAATTTTTCTCTCGAAGCTGGCCTTAGACGATTTTATGAGTGCCCATAGTTTTTTGCTAATACTGATCAGAGATGCCTTCCCTTTTTGGGATTTTGCTCTATCATGTAGTAGCTTCCTCCTTCTATTGTATAGTTTGTTTATGGCTGGGGTCCACCAGACAGAACGCCTGCCTTTGGAGGATTGGGTCTTGGTTTTATTTGGGATTGCATGATCCATGCATTCGTGAAGGTGTTCATAGAATGCTTTTATAAAGGATTCTGCGGTCTGGGCTGTATTTTCCACAGGCCTGGGAGCTTTGAAGGATTCCACCTCGGTTTTGAGGAGTGTGAAATTTACTTTAGAGAAGTTTTTCACTGTGGTTTTTAGGGCAGGGGGTGGGGTCGGGATATGAATATCCAGTGAGATTAGTTTATGGTCTGATCTTACCAGTGAGGGATACACTTCTGGTCTGGAGCATAGAGTCCCCATGTTGGTGATGATCAGGTCCAGTATGTTTTCCCCTCTTGTGGGAGTGGTAACAAGTTGTTCCACAGCATTTGAGTTTATAAATTCTAGGAACTTTTGGGCTAGGGTGTTGGAGCTAGAGTAATGCTCCCAGTCTATGTTTGAGCAGTTGAAGTCGCCCAATATAATAGTGTTTGGAGAGACCTTCATATTTTCCAGTGTTCTCAGGAAGGCTGAGTGGGGTTCCTGGGTTTGGGAGGGTGGTCTGTAGCAGGCTATAAACTGGAAGGCAGTTTTACCCACTGTTAGTTGCACATGGATAGTCTCTGATGCTTCGTGCTGTGCCACCAACCTGGAGGTGTGGGTATCTTTGACGAATATTGATACTCCCCCTCCTTTTGTGGTTCGGTCCAATTTTTAGAGCAGAAAAGCATGGTATGAGGTATATCCTGGTAGTGCTGGGGTGCTCTCGGGAGCCTTGAACCAGGTTTTTGTTACTGCACAGATATCTATGTTCTCCATGCTAAGGAGAGTTTCGAGTGTGTGCATCTTGAGGTTTAGACTTCTGGCATTGAGTAGCATTACTCTTAGTTTCTTATCCCTTGTGATACCTATGGAGGTGGGTTTGTCTTTTGAGCCTTGCCTAAAAAAGGCACTATGGGGGTAGCAAGAGCCTTTGCCAATATCCTAAAGCCCAGGGGTGACAGGTGCAAGCCGTCCCTAGTGAAGCATCGTGGCTTGTCAAGCATGTCATCCCAGGCTGACAGGCATTGGATCCCCTTTGAATGACACCAATACTTAAGCCAATTGTTGAAATTGATCATCTTGTCTTCATATTGTGGCATCATTCATGGTGAAGGTAAGATGCTACTCAAGGTCAGGGTCATACCGGCCTGGGCTACATGCTCAGAGAGCTCCTCTATGTCTCTTTTCATGTAGTCCAGGGAGGTAAGTCTCAGGTCATTCACACCAGCATGGTGACCTGAGTGCTTGTGTTATGTGGCGGATCCTAGCACCCGACAGGCAGCTCACCATGACCTTCTCCTTGTTCAGCCTAGTGAGTGGGACGTCAGTGTGCCTGACGATAGAGTCACCTATTACAAGTGTATCAGGTGTGTTGTTTAGCCTTAAGGGCTGTGACTGTTCAGCACACTGGCTTTGTGAGCTATGTGTTGCATGTGTTTTGTTTTGTGGTAGCGGTTGCTTGGGTGTCTGCTTTGGAGGTCTCTGCTGCTTAGGCAGATTTTTATTTAGATCCTCCGAGTATGTTTTTGTGTATTTGGTTTGCTGTCGTGGTAGGTCTATGTGAGACTGGAATTGTAGTGAGTGTGGTTTCCTTCTCCTTCTGACTGGTTACGCCAGTACTGAGTTGAGAGAGCTTAGCCTCCAGTTTGGCTATATGGTTGCATCTCTCACATGTGTTGAATTTGTTGGAAGGAGGAGAGGGTTGTCTGTGTACATGTAACATTGCCTCAAGATTCCCAGATTGACCAGCTGGACCGGAGAGGAGATTGACAACTGACCTTTGGACATGCTAGAATAGTATTGGGAATTCCTTTATAATTGAAAAAAAAAGGGCTAATGGGGAACAAGGTACTCAAGGGGAGTTTGTGAGGGTGTAGTGCTTTTAATTTTATTTTTTAGTGCTGACTTAGTGAGCAAGTGCCAGGTAACTTAAATGCAATGTGTTACAGGTAACTTAAATGCAAAAGTGACTTTTCACGGTGATTCCTAGCTCATGGGGAGTGGAAAATATTAGGTCACTATTTATGAGGCACAGTTTGAGAAAGTAGAGTTGATTTGTGTACTTTTACAATTAGTGTTAAAAAAACAATGTTTTTGTTCAATGATCTGTTTTATTTACTTAAGGTTGGCATAGCTATGGGTATGGCTTGTGCCAACAGTTATGCCAGCCTAGTATTAGCACAATGGGAGCATGGCTGTGTTAAGAGGAGTAATGTGTTTGTAGAATACATTGTCTGGTATGAATGGTTTGTTGATGATGTATTTATTTTATGGCAGGGACCTATTGATTTGATAAAGGAATTTATTGATTATTTGCACTCGACCACTACATTTTTGAAGTTTAAATATATAGCATCTAAAGGGTGTATAGAATTTTTGGATGTCAAATTATCTAGAGATGCCTTAGGGAAGTTAAAAACATCTATTTTCAAGAAGTGTAAGAAAAATACTATTCTACACAAGACAAGTATACACTCTTGTCACATACCCAAGAATGTAGTAAAGGGTCAGGTATTAAGGGCAATGAGGCTGCACAATGATGATGCAATGTTAGAGATGGCTCTACTAGAATTGAACAGGGATTTTTAACAGAGAGGTTACACTGAAAAACAGTTGGACAGATGCATTACAGAATTGAAATCGACTAGGCAGACAATGGGGAAACCATATTTTTCAGATGATGCTAGATATGTAAGGGAGCATAATGATGTTAGAGAAGAGGGTAAACTTAGGTTGACACTTACCTATAGTAGTAATGTGGATACAGTTTGCAATATAGTTAAGAAAAACTGGGCTATTTTACAAGCAGATGATAGGTTAAGTACAATTGTAAGAGAAGCACCATGTTTCAGTTTTAGAAATAACCTATTTCTAAAAAGACAGTTATGTATAAAAATATGAGAGAAGGTTATACACGTCCATCACAGTGGCAGGGGACATATCCCTGCAGGCACTTTAAGGTTTTCAGGTACATCCATAGTGTAAGCTTATTTACACAGCATGTAAAGGTTTAAAGGTTTTTTTGATTGAGACATCATTATATGCAGATTGTCCAACAAAGCACTTGGTCTATTTTATTTTCTGTGAAAAGTGTTTCAGGTTTTATGTAGGGAAGACAAATAGGACCCTGAGGGAAAGGGTTCTAAAACACGTCAATGATTTGAGAGAGAATAGAATGAGAAGTGCATTAGTAGCACATGTAAGTGATCTTGGAGCTGGCCATGATTTTAAGTTTTTAGTATTAGAGGTTTTAGAATGCAATAAGAGGGGAGGGTGATTTTAAGAATTTCACACTAAAGACGGAACAAAAATGGATAGTGCATCTGAATGCAGATACGGCCTCTGGTTTAAATGAGTGCATTACTTTAAAACCTGTGCTTAAGTCATCCACTTTTACATTAATTGGTGTATTTATATGTATATTTGTAAATAGGTATATGAAATTATATGATTTGAATTTTATACTATTTTATATCTTTTAAATATATTTTTACATAGATTTGTTAATAGGTTCATAGAGTAGTACTAAGCTAACTGCCCTTGCGAGCCATTTTAAGCCTAGCCAATTATCCCTTATGAGACTCAAACCCTGCACCTTGTGTTTGTGAGGCAAACACCTTAACCATTAGGCCACCCTCCCAATCCCATGTTGTTTCATGTTTAAGGTTAGTCAGGTTTTAGTTAAGTTAATGACTGTAATTGATTAATTGATGAGTGGTATGTATATAACTGGTTCCAGATGCAGTGTGCTAGTAGGTCTGAAGAAGCAGCCTGTTGACTGTGAAAGTGCTCACCTTCCTGTCCATTTCATTTATTGTATTGGTATATCACAGTTTGGAATATTGTATTAAAGTTTGTGCACCCTAGTATTGGAGTTCACTATGGATTTTTTGTATATATTTTTGGAAGTGTTGTTCCTTTGGAGCATTTGTTGCTGATCTGCTGGATTTCTGTCTTTTTATATTGTTGATTACATAAGAAGGCTGATTCTAATGCTTTAGCTAAACATGCTATTATGTATGGAGGTCATGACAACTTTTCTTTCTTGGACTTACAGAGTGTTTATGGTAACATTAGGGGTGGTTATTTCAATAACAGAATTGAGAAGGCTGAAATTAAATGGATTATTACAGGCACATCCCCACGGTGGTGGTGCTGCGGTAGCGTTGTCACCTCACAGTAAGACGCTGTTCGGTTCAATTCTCAGCTAGAGCATCATCTGCGGGGAGACATGTGTGAATGGGCGTACCTTTGTTGAAGGTTGTGTGTCAGGGCTGGTAACTCGGCACGTAAAGATCAACTACCAATCATTACCGGGCCGGAGTTTCGCTGTGGCGACCCCTAACCGGGAAAAAGCCGAAAGACACAAACAAACAATTGCCCTACAGGCACATAGTGTACCTGGTATGAATATCACTGCTACTTTAAAACCCATTCTCAGGGGACATCAATTTTCACATGGCTAATTGCTAATTACTTGTTTTGTCTACCAATGGTGTTGCTGAATGTTTTGATTTTTTTTTTTATTTAAGGGGCAGTTTTAGTTTGTTTTTATGGTCTAATGAAGTGGTATATCCATGAAAGCACTTGCCTGTAATAAGGAATTTTGTTTGAGCCTGTTTTTGGTGTGGTCCGGCTTCATTTGTTTTTTAAAGGAACCAAGGTATTCGGAGCAAATAACTAGAGAGGGAAAGGTAATAGAAGGGGTAAGAGGACAAGAATTTATTTGGACTGCAGTTTAAAGATTGCCTTCCCTATCGAGGATTGATATTAGAGTATAGGCAAAGAGAAAGAAATAGGGGGATCCTAAATAAAATACCAGCACTGGTAGAGATTTTAGTAGAATCTAGAACAGAAGCTGCCATTAAAAAAGGAATAATTAGTCGAGCATATAAAATATTGCATGATAACTATAAGAATCAATCAGATGAGGTTAGAAAGGATTCAGAAGAGCTTGCATAAGCAATTCACAAGGAAACAATGGGGGGTATATGTATGTCTCGCAAATATGCAACAAAATCTAGAAGATTTAGGATTTTTGCTTGAAAATGTTTATATAGACATTTTTATACCCCAAGTAGATCCAGATAATTTTTCCTCAGGTAGACAGCAAATGTTGGAGGTGTGATGGGGAAGAAAAAGGTACTCGGGAACATATTTTCTGGGAGTGCGATGAGTTAGTGGACTTTAAGATGGGATGCACTGTTGGAGTTAGTGGGTGGGAGGATTGATGTGATGAGGGAGATAATTTTTCTGAGCTCTGATACAGAATTGAAACTGCCTAGACAGGGTAAGGTCTTGCTGTGTCTAATTATGGTGACTGTCATAGAAGAAATTACTAGAAAATGGAAATCAAAATATAAACCAACTATATTAGAAGTAATGAATATAGTAACAGACAACTGGAACTGAGATCTTTAGAAAAGGGTGGGAACAAACTACAAGAAGGCAGGACATAAATGAGCTATGTAATGTTTGACTGAAAATGATTGGGTAGATTATAAATGATGTATAATGTTTGCAACTGGGAGTGTGTCATTATGGTTTGTGATGTAAAATGCTTGGAACTAGGATTGCATCAATGTGGTTTGTCTTCATTTATATAAATGAATGATTGTTTATGTCATAAGAAATGGTTTAATAAAGATGTTTTTATTAAAAAGGGGCAAGAATAGAATAATTTATGTAATGTTGCTTAGGTTATATGATATATAGCAATACATGTGAAGTATAATGTTTGTTAATACAGTTTGATTACGTTTATATAAATGTGAATTTGCCTATGCCACAAATGATAATTCAGTAAAGGTGTTTAATAAAAAAGTTTGAGATGGTTCTCAGCAATTACCTTTTGTTATCCTCACCATAGTAAATCTTTTACCGGCCATATCAATGCACATTCTACTTTTGTATTTAGTTAGTTGTTGGGATATAAAGTTATTTTTGCTGATTGTATCTTTTAAAGCCTCAGGATGAGTAAGCTCTTCCTCACTGTATGAGTAAGAAAGTCCTGAAATTGTCCAAACTTTGACTAGACAATCAGTAGTTAGAGTGTAAGCGTGGGAGAACTTTGTGAAGCTTTCCAGTTTTGTATGCTAGGCAGGATGCAACCCATATAGTTAAAGGCTACTGCAGCAGTGAGGAATCTGAACATCTACCATTATGGTAAGTGCAACATACATAACTTTACTTTTTCTTGTGTGGCTATCTTTTGTTTTGAGTTGTTTGATGTATTGAATTTCAGAATACTGACATTGATGACTTCAGGTTTGATGCTTTTGCATTCTGATGTTTCAGCACATACTCATATCTTATTTTATACATATGTTGTCCAGGTAACCCCCCTTAAAATGTGTTTGAGCACTGTCATGTTAAGTGACTTACTCAGATTTTTTGCAATAGGCAAATGGAGATGGAAGAAATGGACCCCCCCCCTTGCAACTCTGGAACAGAATAAAGCATATTAACAGCTCAGAGACTTAGTCCTCTGTACTAACTGTCATATGATGTGTTTGCTCATGGAGGCTTCCCAAGCAGAAAATGTGTTTGTCAATTAAAGAACAGAAAATGTGTTTGTCAATTAAAGAAGAGAATGAAATAAATAACAGGAGGAAAGAATAAAAAGATGCATTCAGGGAGTGCACTGTGTTTCAATTACTGTAGTTATATATTTAATAATTTAAGTTTTGTTCTCAGCTAGAGAAACAAACTTGAATGTCAGATGAAATTTTTCCTATTTAAAAAGTATATTCTTATCTAGCTGTATGTAAAGGTTTTTGAGCATCTTCCAATAAGTATAAGGTTATGCAGAGATTCACTTCCTGATCCCTAGTGTTGGAAGTGAGCCCTATGGATTGTATAGTGCCTCCCCTCACTTGCTTAAGGTGATTGAACTCCTGTGCTGACTAAGCAACAAGTGTTCGAGTTTCTCAAAATATTTCTAGGTCTATAATTTGGATTCCTTTCTGTCACTTTGAGTGCTGGCTTTGCTTGTGAGGGCTTAATCAGTCTTCACAGACCCTGTTATCTATTTTCAGGTGTATTGCCTTCCCCATATCTGCAGATTTTTAAGTCTCTTTAGTTAATGGCGGGAGTCGGGAGATAGTTGTGAAAACACAAAATGGCAAGTTAGCTTTAAATCAGGTGCTGGCCTAATACTAATTAATCAGGCCCTGGTGGCACCTGTGGCATACATCTTCAATCTTTATTTATGTGCCTGTATTCAGACACCTTTCAGTACATATACAGCTAAAACATGGCAGAAAAATATAAAACTAGTTCAAACAAATATTATGTTATATGCATTAATATTAACAAAATATTAAAATATGCTATTTGAATTACTACAGCCTCATGGAAGAGATATGTCTTAAGGAGCCTCCTGAAGCTGTCCACTATAAGGAAGTCCCAAAGCTGACAGTATAGTGAGTCCCAAAGCTCTAGTAAATAGTCAGAAAATTATTTGAAAACCAAAGTAGAAAGCCTAATCCTGGAGATCACTAACATTCCTTGGCAGCAAAACTAAGATGTCAAGATAGAATATAGGAGGCTAGCACCAACTTCAAGGCAGTGAGACCCCAACTATGTAGGGCCTGATAATTTCAAACAATACACTTATAAGCTGTCTTGCATTTTACAGAGACCTGGTATAAAATCTAGATGTCATATGGCAGTAGCAGGAGGCTCCTGTCTCCATTTTGGCTATGATATTCTTCACTGTTTGTAACATTTTGAGCTTGTTGTTAGAAAGCCCCAGGTACAGAGCATTACAGTAAGGTTGATGGTAGGTGACCAAAGCAAGGACTATGCTGGGTAAGTCTTTTGAGCTAACAGGTGCTTAATACGTGATAAATTCCTCTAATGCTTGCAGGGATTTGTCAGCAATTGATCTTTGGTCCTTAAATGTAATTATCTCATTTAAGATCATACTGTGATTATACACTGTGGACAGAATCTCAAAGCAGAAGGAAAAGTGGAGCCGAGAGTGCTTATAAATGGTGTCTTTCTGATGATCTGAGTAAACTTGAATGTCAGATGACTTTTTCTCATCCAGTTATGAGTGATGTCTAAGCAGTCCTGTAAAGAAACTAGGAGTGACTCACTTTCTAAAGAAGGCGTAGAGATGAACATCATCAGCATAGCAGTAATCCTCCTCTGTCTTATATCTCCCAGGCTTTGTATGTACATCGTGAGCAAACTGATTCCATAACTGCACCCTGAGGACTCCGTAACTCCAACGGTAAGAAGCAAAGTAATTATTTCAGGAAACAACCTACTAATTCTGTTAAGGATGTAGGAGGCAAAGCATTACAAGACTATGGATGATAAATCCCAATGAATTTGCAAACAGTCAAACATGATCTCATAGTCCTTTGTATCAAATGCTGCAGGCAGACTGAGGACCGAGCTCAAAAATGTTGTTTACTGCTTGCCACTAAGATGGTCATTTATGCAGGCCTTCCACGATGGCTGCATATTGCTTAATTTCAGCTTTTCCAGTGTGAAAACAGAAACTCAGAAAAGACAGCCAGTGAATTTGTCATTTTGGGTAAATTTTGGTAGCTGGCTAGTAAGTGCACTGCTTCGATGCCAGCAAAAAAGAAACTTACAGAATCAGAAAGAAAATCAGTCACAAAAGATGAGGAGAGGACACTGACCAGGAAGAATTCTGTAGCTGTTCAGCAAAAAGCAGTGCAAGCTCCAGCTTTGGTGCAAGTCATGACTTCCAGTAATCTAGAGGAGAAAATAAGTCAAAATGTACTCAGAGCTGATTAAAATGAATGAAACACTGAAGGAGTATATCACCTCAAATAAAAGGGTGGATTCTTTCCACTTACATCACCCACTCCTTCCCTTTTTAATTTTCATAAAAACATAATCCAAAGTTAAAAGCGCAAACATCAAAAACCTTATTAAAATATTCAACATATGGGATACAGCAATTTTATCACATATTTACATCAATCTAGCTGAAAAAATAACCACCTTAATAAATTATTAAGCAATAAAATACTTAAAAAATCAATAAATAAATAGGACCAGAACTCTTGGCAACTAGATAAAAACTCAAATAAATACATAGCCTCTCCAAAAATGCATAGTACTACTATCAGAAAAAAGTTTAACTCAAATGATCACTTTATTTCATCTAGTCAGGTTCTTTAAATTTAAAAGACAGGATAGAGAACAGCCCAGGCCATTTATGGGCATTTAATTTGAGCTGGCATATTAGCTCCTTTTTCTCCAAGTAAAGATTTGCAGGGCCCCCTTTGAATCCCATTCTAACAGTATCAATTGCCATATATCTAAATCCATGACCTGGGAATTTCTTTACATGCTTCGCCAAGACATTATTCTCCTGTTCCCTTCTAATACTGTATTCATGTTCATATATTCTATCTCTAAGTCTGCAGTCAGTTTTGTCACATAAAAATATGGACATTCCTGGCATTTAGCCAGGTGTACAACCCATATGAATTACAGTCACATTTCTGTGGTAATTTATATTCTATCTCCCCAATTCAAAGGTTCATACCCAAACTAATCTTGCTGCAAAAAGGACATCTTTCACATTTTACCATCTGATATTTAGGTTCCCATTCCCTAGTATTTAAATTTTCAAAAATGCTTTAAAATTAAACCCCTTCATATAAACTATCCTTGGTAAAATCCCAAATGTCTCCCTAAATATACTCTCCTCAGTCAAAATAGGCCAACTTTTATATACAATTCTTTTAATCTCCTTATGGTCACAACTAAATTGGGTGACAACATTTAGGGAAGAATGGTAATTTATATTAACCAGGTTCTCCCTACCATATACATCCTCCCAAAGGAGTTAAAGGCAGATCCTTGGAACTCTCTAATATGGGATGAAAATATCCAGAAGCCCTTTTATTTAAAACCCTGTCCATTAATTCAATCAGGAATGACAATGGGTACCCTCTCTTCTTAAACATCCCCATTAAGTGGTCACATTCCTGCTGGAAATGTTCATTCAAGGTTATCATTCTAGCAGCCCTAATGAGCTGCTCCTTAACTTTAGACCTTTTTTGGTGGAAAGGATGGGAACTGGAATAGTGCAAAAAAAAAATATTAGAATAGATACTTTTTCTAAAAATCTTAGATTTGTATCTCCCATTATTCCTATCCTTTTCCAAAAAAAATCCAATATATATAATATCCGTTTAGTATTACGTTCATTAATGAATTTCAAAACATCTGTTGTACCATTAGTATATTCCATAAATTTATTAAAATCACTTTCACTACTTTCCCAGGCAATAAATAAATCATCCAGGTAATGCAAGTATAACTTTATACTATTCCAAAAATTACTACTGAAGATGTATTTGTGCACCCAGTAGGATATAACCAAATTAACAAAGATGGCACCACATGGGGACCCCATTGCTATCCATATTTCTGTAAATAATAATTTCCTTTAAACCAAATTAAATTGTTACTAAGTACAATTTCAAAGAGTTCTCCATATATGTTAATCTGGTCCTGATGGACCCCTTTATTACCTAAAAATGTAGCCACCCATTGAATACCCATAACTTGAGGTATTACCATGAACAAATCTCTTACATCAATAGTGGACAATTTATGTTCTGGATTGTATTCAAGCTTATTAATAGTCTCCAAAAAACTCAAGAACCCTTACATATTTGTGCCTCCAGATCAACATTTTTTTTAAAACTTAGCATCCAAAAATTTAGCACATGAAGAAGTTACATAATTCCTCCCCTCCACAATGGAAAGCATTGGTGGATTACATAATTTTTTATGGATTTTAGGTACTCCAAAAATAATTGGCATTACAGCAGAAGTCAAATTTAAACGATTAAACATGTCTAAAGAAATGCGTTGTTCTATAAATATATCATTAAGTTGGCCATAGACTCTCCTGTAAGCCCTATTAACCTCATTTTAGCCACTATTTTGTAAGCTTCAGCCTGCAAGAGATTCATCATCCTGTTCTTATAATTGTATAAATCCATCACCACTAGCCCTCCCCCTTTATCTAGCTTCATGATTCTTATTTTTCGTTTTCTCAAACAATCACAAATAAACCATTCATGCTTAGTTAAATTACCACTATCATAATTCCCCTAAAAGTAGGGGCAAAAGCCATACCTTTAGAGAGCAAACCTGCCATAAAGGTATCAAAAATTGTTTTTTAAGTATTTTATTGCTTAATAATTTATAAAGGTGGTTATTTTTCAGCTAGATTGATGTAAATATGTGATCAAATTCTTATATTCCATATGCTGAATATTTTTAATAAGGTTTTTGTGATTTGTACTTTTAACTTTGGGTTATATTTTTTATGAAAAGAAAAAAAGGGAGTGGTGGGTGCTGTAAGTGGAAAGAATCAATTTGATTGGTGATTGCCTGATATAAAAGGGCTTTTATGTTTGTAGTAATTTTATGTGATGAATTTCACATAAAGAATTTTTAGCAGATGAAAGTGCTAATAAAGGTTCTGTTTGGAGCCTGTGTTGTTTATTTCTCCTGTTTGTTTTGTTTATGTTCTCTGTTTGTTGGTGATTTTTGCTTTTCTGTTTTGATATTTGTGAAATATGACAGAACAAGAAAACCTGGAAATATTGGACTTTTTTTTACTTTGTTAAACTTGTAGGGGACTCCAAAGCACATGCCCTACTTCATGTCATTAATGTTTGGAAGAACATTTAGGAGAGGGGGAGAGGAAAGAAAGAGTTAACTGTAAGTAAAACAAAATGTTGTTCTTAGCAGTATTTTTATAATGCATGACATAAACTGCATGCTATAAAGTAAAGCTTTCTCAGTTGAGTGTAATGAGGATACTAAAGTAAACAGGTGCCCCTTTTTTCTTTATTATTTCTTTCTCTTTGTTCAGTTTTAAGAAATGTAGGCACTGCAATGTAAAAAGAGAGGAAAAGTCTAGACAAAAGAGTATGATAAAAAAAATTGATGTGCTTTTTCTTACTCTTGTATACTGGAATGACTGGATTAAGGTCCATGGTTTGATCTAGTAACAAGTTTTAAGGGGAAGCAAATAAATAAAGAAGAACACTGAATATAATAAATGAGTGCTTATAGTAAAGGCAACTGAGTACCTGATTCTCATGTATCTGTGGTGGCGATAAGGGGCAATAAAAACTGAATAGTTATTTCTGTTAATAGCTAGGAGACAGTGTTTTCTGAAAGTATTCAAGTGTTTTTCTAATCTGAGAGAGTAACAAAGATCAGACAAAAATAGGCAGTGCTTAGTGGAAATAGAAGCACAGGCTATACCATGCATATTAGCATGGATAACCTTCATTATAGGTTAATTCAAGCCCATGAGTGTGGCTGTCAGTCTGGGTAATTGTTCATGTCAGGAAGGTTAAACATCAATATTTGAAGATGTATATAATTTTGTGTGTTAGTATTAAGTTAATAGATGTTAAAGGTGTTCTGAGGGGTTGTGTTTTTTTTCTTTGAGGGTTTTCACTAAAATAAAAAGTTTTGTTAAGATGTGACATGGGTTCAAATGGATATGACAAGGAATAACTGTATTAATGATCAGTCTGACAAACATTAGTGCATGCATGTAAGACAAAAGATGAAATTAGACATTTAAAAAAGCTGTTACACATGACAGGTGGGAACAATAACTTCTTAACATAATGATACTTTCTATACTATATTTAAATGTGAATGGTTTTGCAGCTATATACAAAAAAGAAAGAGTAGTGAAGTATATTAAAAAATGCAGAGTGCAGATAGATATGCTAGAGGAGACATATTTGGAAAGACCTGAGCATTTGAATTTGATAAAGAAATTATTTCAGGATGGTTATTCATTGGAATATCTGGGACAAAGGAAAAGGGGAGTACTTATATTAGTTGCAAGAGGAGATCCAATAGTGGTAGAAGAAGAAAAAAGATAATTAGGGTAGAACTGTAGTAATAAGGGGCAACAAGCAAGAGAAGAGGATTATGATGGCATGTATTTATATTCCACCTAAAACTGCTATAATGGAGCTTAAGAAAATTCTGGGAGAAATAATCATCTTTCATATTACTTATAGGTGGGAACTGGAATTTGATTTGCAGTGAGGATGTATCAGGGGAGGGGAAAATATAACAAAAGAGGGTACATTTTTGAAGAAATGTATGAAAATATTTGGCATGGAAGATGCGACTTCAATAGTAGGAGTTTGGAGTGAATTTACGTTTTATTCCCTAAGGTACAAAAACTGGGCTAGGCAAGATGGAAATTGTATTTAACAGGACCATGTGCATTTAAATGAAAGTTTTGATATGCATCCAATCACTGTTTCAGATCATGTGTCAATAATAACTAAAATAAAAATATAGAGTAAAAAAATAAAAATGAGTCTATCTGTTAAAAAGAGAGGAATTTATGGAATGGGCAGTAGAAATTACTTGGGAGTTATTAGAAAAGAAATACATTTCTCCTGAAAATATAGCTAAGGAGTGGGATAAAATTAAGGTGGAGTTTAAAAATAGGGTGGAAATAACAGAAAGGGGGTCAAGAAGGGTTAAGAAGTAAAAATACTTATTTAGAGGGACTGACAAATGTTTAAGTATTGCAGAACAGTAAGAATTTCACAGAACAAGAAGAGTAGCAACTGGATAGTGCTAAACAGAAATTAAGGAATTACCTTGATAGTATGCATGAATTTAGAAAGAGTGTTATCAAGCAACTGTTTTTTGATAACTCCAGAGTACAAATACTTTTAGCACAACGACTCAGGCAACAGAAAGTAGAAAGGGTTGTTGTGAAGCTTTGAGAGCCTGTAACAAGGAATATAACCAGAGATCCCATACAGATACTAAAAATATTTTGAAAATTGTTTGAAAATCTGTATAAAGCAGAGAAGTATGGAAATGAAGAAAAGGTACAAATGGAAATGTTTGTGGAATAATTAAATATGCCAAGGTTAGAGGTAGATAAGGCTGAATTACTAACAAGATAGGAGTAGATGAGATAAAAATGGTGATGTATAACCAAACTACTGGAAAGCCCCCAGGAATAGATAGTATTCCTGTGGAAGTTTGGAAGGTATGGGGAAAGAAACTGATAAAGATCTGGAAGGTTTTGTTTAATAGTATTTTAAAGTGCTTATGTTTATAATGGTATAATGGCTAAAATAATGGCAAAGGTGATGCCAAAATTGATAGATCTGGATCAGTGTAGTTTTCTGGAGGGGAAACAAACATTTGACATCATTAGTAGAACAATGATGATCCAGTGGAAAGCAGAATGTAAGAAAATACCACTGTTGTTGATGGGTCTTGATGCAGAGAAAACATTCAGTGAAGTAAGCTGGGATTTTATGAATAGGGCAATAGAAGCATTTGTATTCCCTGCTAAAAATTATAATGTTGATTAGGAGGCTGTATGAGGGATCAGAGGAGAAAGTTAAAGTGAGTGAGTTCCTTTCTGATAAGTTCTGTTTGAGCAGAGGAACCAGGCAGGGATGTTCTCTTTCCCTTTGTTATTTGCGATGTATTTAGATCAATTGGCAAAGAAAATAAGGGACTCAGAAATTCAAGGACATACTTGCTATGGTAATAAAGAAAAGCTGGCTTTATTTGCAGATTATATTATGTTGTACCTGATAAAACCAGAAAAGGACATTTCAGTGTTGTGGAACATTGTGAGACAGTTTCAAGTCTTTTTGGGATACAAAATTAATGAAGATAAAATAAAGGCAGTAATTAAAAACTGAGAAATTTGAAGCTATATATATATATATATATATATATATATATATATATATATTAATAATGATATATATTTTTTGGATATAGATAGCAAGATACAAACCATCAAAATGTTTTAGTCTGCTTAGTTTTATACACAGGTCAGACATATTTTTACCAACCAGAGGAGAAGTTGTAAAGAATTGAATGATTTTATCTGGGAGGGGAAGACAGCAAGAGTAAAGTGAAATAAGCTGGTCTGTCCAATAGAACAAGGTGGTTTGGGATTCCCTGATTTGAAGGGGTATTTCAGAGCTACACAGTTAAGGCTCCTATACATAGCACAAGCAGAAAGCTATAATTCAAAGTGGAAAGAGATGATGACAAAGCAGGGGAGAAGCTCAAGGAACATGGACAGACTGGGATTTTGGATGCAGATCCTTAAGGAAAATAACAATAACTATACAGAATATTGTATTCATAAAGTAACAAAATGCAGTCTAAGAACTAAGCCAACATGGGAATGGAAAAAAGAGATTCTACTAGGAATGACTGCAATTAAGGATACTTACACTACTCAGAAACAGCTCCTCATGGTCCTGCAGAGTGGACCTAGCAGCAGAGAACTGAGAAAAGCAACTACTTTCCTGATTTAAGTATTTTTTGCTGTTTTTTACCTGGAATACCTTCTCTTACTTACTTTGAACAAGCTTAAACTGTTTTTCTAGCTGTTTGTTGCATTATATATTATCTGCACTTAAAGTTTCATTTAGTCGAAAATTGGTCGAAAGTTGTTTGTTTGTTTGTTAAATTTAACTGTTGAGGCTGCCCACTAAAGTGGGCTAGCATGTGTAACTGATTTATTACTGTTTCCTGCATTTCTGTGTGCTTTCTATCTCAAAAACAAAAAAAACAAAAAAAAAATCCTTGTTTTCCCGCCTCTCTTCGACTAGTTTAGACCAGTATACAGGCTTTGCTGTATTCTGGGCTGTGGTGTAGTTCCTGTGTTGTCCATTGCCTTACTTGGCTAGAAGGAAGTTTCTTTGCTCACCAGTGGGAGTGGGGAGCCTTGAGCAGCCTATCTGTCCCTGAAGGAGTGACCTCAGCACAAGAGCTTGTAGTAATTGGTTGTTTTGGACCATTTCTAGCTCTTTTGAAGTTCCCTGTTTAAAATCTGCATTTGCGTGGCTTTGCGCAATTGTGCGCATAGCACAGCACTGGTTAAACTTTTTCTGGCTCCGCCAAGTCTGCTCTTCAAATTTTCCCTTAAGAAAGCTCTACTCTTATAATAATCAGTCTACTCGCTTTATTATAAGCCTAGCACTTGTTCTCAAAACCTCTCTTCTAAGTAAGCACTCTCTAACTAAAATAAGCACTACATCCACCTACCACCCCTGTGAGTACCCACTTCCCTTAAAGGCACAGCACTCCCTTATAATATTCTAGCATGTCGAGTGGTAGATTACTAGCATCCTCTCCGGTTCAGCTGGTTAATCTGGGAATCTTGAGACAATGCTACAATTGTCTCGTGCACAGACAACCCTCTCCTCCTCCCAACAAACACAAATACATGTGAGAGATGCAACTATATAGCCAAACTGGAGGCTGAACTCTCTCAACTCAGGACTGGCAAGACCAGACAAGAGGAGAAGGTAACCACACACACACACAGCAAACCCAGTCCCACAAAGACCTACCACAACTGCAAACCAAACACATAATAACACAAAGACATACTCAGAGGCTCTAATAAAAAACTTACCAAAACAACAGAGGCTCCCAAAGCAGACACCCAAAAATCCACCACCTCAAAACATAACACATACGACACATACTTCAATAAATCAGTGTGTCAAACAATCACAGCCCTTAAGGCCAAACACCATGCCTGATACACTAGTAATAGGTGACTCTATAGTCAGACACACTGACGTTCTGCTTACCAGGCTGAACAAGGAGAGGGTAATGGTTAGCTGCCTTTCGGGAGCTAGGATCCGCCACATAACACATGCACTCAGGTCACTCCAAAGTAAGTACAAATATGACTCCATCATTGTCCATACCGGCGTGAATGACCTGAGACATACCTCCCTGGACTACATGAAAAGAGACATAGAGGAGCTCTCTGATTATGTAGCCCAGGCTGGTATGACCCTGACCCTGAGCAGCATCTTGCCCTCACCAAGAATGATGCCACAATACAAAGACAAGATGATCAGCTTTAATAATTGGTTCAAATACTGGTGTCATTCTAGGGGGATCCAATGTCTGTCTGCTTGGGATGACATGCTGGACAAGCCACGCTGCTTTGCAAGGGATGGCTTGCATCTGTCACCACCGGGCTTCCGGATATTGGCTAAGGCTCTTGCCACCCCCATAGTGCCTTTTTTAGGCAAGGCTCAAAAGACAAACCCACCTCCTTAGAAAACAAAAATGGAAAAAAATTAAGGGTAATGCTGCTCAATGCCAGAAGTCTAAATCTCAAGATGCAGGCTCTCAAACCACTTCTCAGTATGGAGAAAATCGATGTCTGTGCAGTAACTGAAACCTGGTTCAAGGCTCCTGAGAGCACCCCAGCACTACCAGGCTATACCTCGTATCATGCCTTTCGGCCCCAAATCTCGGGCCAAACCAAAAAGGGAGGGGGAGTGTCCATATTCATCAAGGGCACCCACACCTCCAGGTTAGTGGCAACACATGAAGCATCAGAGACCATCCAGGTGCAACTAACCATAGGCAAAACTGCTATACAACTGGTAGCATGTTAAAGACTACCCTCCCAATCTCAGGAACCCCATTCAGCCTTCCTGAAGACATTGGAGGATATGAATGTCTCACCAAACACCATCATATTGGGAGACTTCAACTACCCTAACATAGACTGGGTGCATTATTCTAGCCCAAACACCCTAGCCCAAAGGTTCCTGGAATTTATAAATTCAAATGCAATGGAACAGCTAGTCACCTCTCCCACAAGGGGAGATAATATACTAGACCTGATCATCACAAACATGGGGACAAAGTGCTCCACACCGGAAGTATACCCCTCACTAGTGAGATCTGACCACAAACTAATCACCCTGGATATACATATCCCACCTCCACCCCCAACACAAAAGACTACAGTAAAAAACTTCTCAAAAGCCGACTTTACACTTCTTAAAACTGAGAAGGTATCCTTTAAGCCCACTGGGCCAGTGGAAACCACATCCCACAATGCCGAATCCTTCACAAATGCTTTCTACGGACATCTCCAAGAATGCATGGATCATGCAATCTCAAATAAAACCAAGACTCTCTCCACCAAGGGCAGGCGTCCTGTCTGGTGGACCCCAGCCATAAACAAATTGTATAACAAAAGCAGGAAGCTACTGCACGACAGAGCAAAATCCCATAAAGAGAAGGCATCTCTGATCAGCACTAGTAGAAAGCTACATTCTCTCATAAAAACATCCAAGGCCAACTTTGAGAGAAAAATCGCTATGGACACTAAAGATAACCACAAGGCCTTCTTCTGCTATGTTAGAAACCTGGGCGGAAACCCTCAGATATGTTCAGAGTTAGTTCACAATGACAAAAAATACACTGAACCCGCAGATATTGCCAACATTCTGGCAGACAGGTTCAGTGCAAATTTCTCCCCTCCCTCACCCCCAAAAGAAGAAATACTTATCCCAGCTGAATGTAACCCCCCTGTCATCTCAGATGTCCAGGTGAGAACTGCCCTCAGCAAAGCTAAAAACACAGCATCAATGGGACCTGACAGTATCCTGGGTTGCGTGCTACGTGGACTCCAAGAGGAGCTAAACCCACACATAAAAATGCTATTTAACCTTAGCCTTACTACAGGATATGTACCTGAACACTGGCATACAGCAACAGTAGTCCCACTCCACAAAGGAGGCACCTCTACAGACCCTGGTAACTACCGCCCCATAAGCTTAACCAGCCTGGTCTGCAAAGTTATGGAAAGAATCATTATGGAACTCTTAAACAGAGACATTGGGGACTTACAGACACTTGATCCCACCCAGTTCGGCTTTGTAAAGGGCAGATCCTGCCTTTTGAACCTGGTTGACTTTCGAAACAGTCACTAGAGCCATTGACGAGGGCAAAGCAGTCCATACAGCCTACCTGGACTTGGCTAAAGCTTTCGACACAATACCCCACTCAGGCATCATAGACGAGCTCAACAGCTTAAATGTAAATCCATATGTCACAAGATGGGTTGCAAACTGGCTAAAGGATAGAACCCATAAAGTCAAAATCACTGGAGCCATGTCAGACTCAAAGCCAGTCACAAGTGGTGTCCCACAGGGCTCTGTCCTGGGACCCCTCTTGTTCGGCATTTATTTCTCAGATGTGAAAGCAAACATGGGAGGGTTGTGGCTGACAAAGTTCGCAGATGACTGCAAACTAGGCGCCATAGTTGATACATCAGCTGACACATACATCCTACAGAAAGGCCTCACTGAAACGGACAGCTGGTGCCGGAGTCATGGCCTTAAACTAAATGCCAAAAAATAGATAGTCATCCCCTTTGGGAAAAACAAAGTACCCACAAATTATCACATAGACAGTAACCCACTGAGTACGGAAAAAGTAATCAGAGACCTGGGGACCCAAGTCGATAGTGACCTCTCATTTGACACCCACGTTGCCAAAGTGGTTAGAAAGACTTTCTACCTTGCCCACCTTATCATGAAGGGATTCACATCCAGATCAAAGGATGTCATTGCACCCATATATTCCTCCCTCATCAGACCCATGATTGAGTACAATGCCCCATTTGGTATGTACCTCACCCAGCACTTGCAACAGCTAGAGAGACCCCAAAAGTACCTCACCAAGAGGATCAAGGGTCTCCAACGTATGTCATATGCTGCCAGACTAAAGAAACTCCAGTTCTATTCAGTAGCATACCGCCTACTCAGAGGTGATCTGTGCCTGACGTACAAGGCCATGTCCAATCAGGAATTGATGGACATGCTCCACCTCAAAAAATCCAAATCTATCAGAACCACGTGAGCTAAAGATTTAAACCTCAGCACAAATATGAATAGTACATGCTGGAGGGACAGATTCATAACTCAGAGGCTTCTCATACTCTGGAACAGAATCCCAGTTCATGTTAGGCAGAGTCCCTCACTGACTCTCTTCAAGAGAAATCTTGACGAGTGGATGGGAGATCATAGGTTTACCCCAGGGGTCATCTCTGTGTCACTACTAGACAGAGGCACAGTAAACTAATTCTATTATGTAAGGGGGTCTTCACTGTGTCACTACTAGACAGAGGCACAGTATTCTAAATCTATTCTGTACACTTTTGTACCATTACATGGGGTGGCGAAAGCCACATCACTATGGCTAGGCTTATAAATGCCCCAGGGCAGATAGCCTAGTACTAAACTATGAAACTATGAAACAATAGGCAAAGATGGTTGGAATTTACTGGGGAAACCTGGCAAAGGAACCAAGATATTGGGAGCAAATAATTAAAGATGGAAAGGTAATACAATGGGAAGATGCCAAGAATTGACTTGGACTGCAGGCTAGAGTTTGATTTCCCTATCAAGGATTGATATCAGAGTATAGGCAAAGAGAAAGAAACAGGGATCCTAAAGGAAAGACCAGCACTGGTAGAGTTTTTAGTATAATCTAGAACAGAAACTGCTGTTAAAAAAGGGATAATTAATAGAGCATATAAAATATTACATGATAACTATAAGAATAAATCAGAGGAGGTTAGAAAGGATTAGGAAGAGAGATTGGATAGGCAATTCACAAACAAACAATAGAGTGATATATGTATGACTCCCAAATATGTATCAAAGTCTAGAAGATTTAGGATCTTTGCTTGGAAGTGTTTACATAGGTGTTTTTATACCCCAAGTAGACTTAAAAGTATTTTTTCTCAAGTGGATAGCAAATGTTGGAGGTGTGATGGGGAAGAAAGAGGTAATTGGGAACATTTTTTGGGAGTCTAATCAGTTGGCAGACTTTGAAAATTCTCTGCAGACTAGTCTATCAGAAATACTGGGTGAGCAGATTGGTATAACTAAGAAAATGATTTTTTAGCTATGATACAGAATCGGAATTGGCGAGACATAATAATGCCTTGCTGAGTCTAATTATGGTCATTGCTGAAAAAAACAATTACTAGAAAATGGAAATCAAAGTCTAAACCAACTGTACTAAAAGTAATGAATATAGTAACAGTGATAAAACACCTGGAAATGTGATATTTAGAAAAGGGTAGGAGCAAATTACATAGAAAATATTTGAATTATGGGACCAATGTATGCAGAATAATGCTTTGGAGGAGGAATGAGGTTTAAAAGAAGGCAGGATTTGAATGAACTATGTAATGTTTGATTGACAGTAACTGGATAGATTACAAGTCATGTATAATGTTTGCAACCAAAAATATGTCCATATGGTTTGTTTTTATTTATATAAATGCATGATTGCTTGTATCATAAGTGATAATTTAATAAAGATGTTTCTTGTTAAAAAAAAAGATGGTTATTTATGCCTCATAGGTTCATAGATACTGACTCGACTTATCTTTGAGAATCTTTATAAGCCTACCCATACATTTCCATGAAGTTTTTGTCCATAATATTTTAATTATGAATAACCCAGAGATGAGCAGAACATTTACAGTTGCCCCTATCCATGACTGAGGGACACGGATGCCACACAAGGGGTGACTTTGCAGTTATCCCTCCATTCATCCAGATTTAATGGTGTAAGATAATTTCTTTGCTTCGTGTGGAGAGGAAGCTGATTCCAAAGAAGGAGTATTCTCAGTGATACATTATCTAAACCTCCAACATGTTATATTTAAGTTACAACAGAGGTTAAGATCTCTTTAGTGAGTGTTTATGTCCCATTGCACATGCAAATGTGGAGTAGGTCTAAAACAACTGGATCTGTTAAGGCTCGGTATGCAAGGTAGAAATCGTTGCTCAATTACTTGTATGATACGAAGAAAAGAAACAATTTGTGAGAGTCTACATAGTTTTTAATGATTTTGGCCCTTGGTTATTTTGCAAGGAAGCATTAAGTCCATTATGTTTGGATCAGTGCATACCGAAGGTGGCATTATACTCAAAAGATTGACCTGATGAGTGCAGAATGCCATTGATAAAATCTGACTGGTTGGGCCAAGGGTGTGTAGGTTGCCTATATTTTTGTTTAGTAATTCCATAATGATCCTTTCCATAGCCTTACAGATGGAAATAGTCAGGCTTATGGGTCTACAATTACCTGTGGCAGATGGCATCCCACCCTTGTGCAAGGGGATGATTATTGCTGCCTTCCATTCATCTGGTAAGTAGGATGTTTGAAAGATGGTGCTGAATAGTCTCTGTAAAGGGTATGACCTGTCCTTTTTCAGGCAGGCCAATGAGCAGCTGGTATGTTATCCAGCCCATTAGAAGTGGTGTTATTGACCTTGGACAACACCTTGAGGACTTGTTCTTGGGAGATTTGGGGAGTGTAGATGTGAATATATGGTACAGGAGTGCTTGGGGGGATTAGGTTTATTTTAAGCTAAATTTGTCTGCTAAAGAATTGGTTATAGCCTCTGGGTTTGAGTTTGTGGTATCATTTACTATTAGTTCTGTGCAGCACTGGGCAATGTTCTGAGGCTTCTAGCATAGATAAAGAAGGGTTTTTGGTTGTCTTTTACCTCATATCTTCTACCAGCAACAATGAGAGCCTGAAAAGCAATGAGTTCTCCAAAGACATTTCTTCTCTGTGCAGTGTTTTTCAGTTCAGAAGATGTAAAAGTTAGTCACACAGTTGGACAGATGAAACCAGAACAATGCAAGCAGCATTTGCATTGGCAAAATGAGTCCAATAAAACAAGATTGTTGATGGTTAATGTATTAAAATTTGGTCGTTAAAATAATGCATTTTGTATACAAATAAAAGCAGATACAGCCCATGTTAGACACACATCAACATTTGGGGTACAGTCATTCTTTATGATTCCTGTTTCAGACACATTCCATGCTGGCAGTATGTCTGATGTTCACTGAGCATTTGGCTTCTACTTTGGCTTTTCTTTCAACTTGGAAAGGTACTTTACAAAGTCATATTTGGGATAGACAATATCCGTATGCCCTTCTCCCATGAAACATTTAAACACACTTACCTGAGACAAGTTAGGACAGAACCCAGGTTATCCTCCCATCCTAAATCTATCATTATATGGAGTACTGCACATTCCAGCAGGTTAATTATTTGTACAGAACACCCCATATGATCTTTGTTTTGCATCTTAAGACAGACTTCTGTATAGGTGTGTCTTGTCTGCACAGGTTCTAAATGATCTAGCACTGTGTCAGTCTCATACCTCTCAACCTGGAAACATCAAAAATCTGGACAAAGGCCCATGAAAATAGGTACAAATCTGTATGCTGATTAACATAAAATTTACATACATAATTATGTAGCCCCACCGACTCCAATGGAATTGTGGGATACCACAATTCAAACACAAAGTAAAGAACGGACACTCAAAATATGGCCCCAGAGTCCCCCTGCAGCCATTCCATTGTCCTATTGCTTGGCTATTTTGCCCCATTTACCATAAACACTGTAATGTGCATACTGCTTTACTTCTATGATTATCTGATTGAAGGTTGTGTATCAGGGCTGGTAACTCGGCATGTAAAAATCCACTACCAAACATTAGCGGACCGGAGTTCCGCTGTGGTGACCCCTAACTGGGATAAGCCGAAAGACACAACAACATTTAAAACTTTTATTTTACATTTTACAGCACAAACACTAATAGATGCCTGCTAAACAAAGCAATACAGTCTCACAATGAAAATAGACTTAGCATTAAAACTTTTATGCCCTTGAAACTCACATTCATTGAAGCCCACATTCAAAGAAAATGCATCTGGCCAGTGGCGGATAAAGATTATCTTTGGGCTGTTTTCAAATCATAGGCCCTTTTCACACAAAACATACATGTGTACTTTGATACACCTTCCTGACTGTATTAAATTATATTCCTTGTATAATACAGCACACTTGTTAGAGCACATTTTAAATTTATTGTTTTGAACATTTTTCCAGTAAGCAACAAAACAAAACGCATGAACGAATAATGACAAAACTGTCCAATTCAGAACATTTCTATCATAAAAGTATGTTCAAACTTCTATAATCCACCAGTATCAGTAAACATGCACAATCTCTGCAGAAGTAAAAGTCATCTAAATAATTCCACATTAAGGAGATCTGTAACTAAGGAAGAGGTTGCTGTTAGCAAACAACTTTATATTTCATTGTTTCATCTACAAATAAAGTGCATGTTGCCCTTGAAGAATAAATTGCTTATCTTACATTTAAAAAAATGATAAGCTAGTAATACTGCAATAAGGAATGGATGGCAAACTGATAACAGGTTCATCATAGTTACTAGGTATCTTTGTCAAAGAGGACATTCTCAGGACTGCAGCATCCATCCCATTTAAATGTACAACACAGGACAGTATCAGCAATCCAGCTACATACTGCAGGAGTAGAACCCATGGCCTTCTGCATCAAAAGCAAACATTCAACCTGTTGTGCTACTAACAAAACACAGACAGACTTGGCATAAGCAGCACTAAACTTGGGCAAAGGCCCAAAACCAGGGACACAGTTTAAACATTGCTTGTATAATCTTAGAAGAGTTGCTAGAATAAAATGTTTGTGTTACCATGCACTTCCTGAAAGACAAACTTAAAAGGCTATCAATATTTAGTGAATTCAGATCTCACTGATTTTCCAGAAAACCACACATTTTTAAGAGGAACAGACAGCAAGTATGAGCCAAATATTTCTGTAAAACAGACAGTTAAGAACTAGTCGTAGTATGGGTAGAGAATTTAGGCTCTTGCTCTTTGTACCTAAGGTACAGGATTTCAGTCTACCCACCACTTATACATAAGTGGGACATTTTACACACACACACACACACACACACACACACACACACACACAGCTAACTCCATATGCTTACCGTAGAACTAATCTGCCTAGTTTGCCATTCAGTTTTTTGCTGCAAATGAACCACACACACTACAATTTCTACAAACTCTGTATCAGCTTAGCAGAAGAGACTTCACGCACTACAAATGATCTCTCTATCAGCTAACTCCATATGCTTACCAGAAATAAATGATGAAAAGCAGGAGAACTAATAGGCTGAGAGAAGTACCTTAATATCAGCTTAGCTGTTCTGAGAAACAAATGTTATGTGAAAAGCAATGAACCACACACACACTGCTATTTCTAAGCAATGAACCACACACACCCTAAGTTACAGAATTAATCTGCTGAGAAATGCAAACTCTATATTGGCTAGACTTCATGTAATGCAAACTCTGTATGCAGTTATAGCTCCAATGCTGTTCAGGAGAATTAATCAAATACCTTATCAGCTTATCAGAAATACACAAATAAATGCCTTAACTGCTGAAAATGCTGAAAAGCAGGAGAACAGCTTAGCTGTTCGCAAACTCCATATGCCGTTCCAGATCAACAGAAGTTACAAAACTAATCTGCCGATAAGAAGTACCTTAAATGCTGCAATGCAAGTGCAAGTGCAAAAAGCAATTAACTAATCTGCCAAAAAACATAGCTGAGGCTGAGCACTACGTATCAGCAAATGCTGCAACTACACTTCTGATGCAGTTAAAATCTGCTGAGCACCTGGCTGGAAGCTTAATGGAAATAATAAATGCAACCTGTAATGCCATTGCCACCCTTAATTAAGACTGCCGAGCACTAGTCAGCTTAATAGAAATAATAAATGCAAATGCTGTAAAAGCAGTTAATATAACTAAATCTGCTAGGCATGTTTACCTGGAGGATTCGAGGAAGTAACTGAAGAATGCATTTACTGAGGATGGAGTTTAGTAAGTTAAATTTTGGCTAGGGCTGCTCAGCATTCTGACAGGCCGTCAAAGATGATGCCATTGTGAAGGCCCTGCACGTGATGATATTAGTGAACAATTTGTAAAAAAAAAAAAAAAAAACAAAGGAAAAAAATAGGGAAATTCAAAATTCAGAAATTAAAGAGACCACCCAGGAATTCATGGCACCCAATATTTTGCCCTCAAAACCAATATTTGGCAAGGAATTTGGTACGGCTGAGAGGTATGGATGCTGTGGAGAGATTTGTTATTTTGCCACTTTGGTTCTGTGATCCATTATTATTTTAATCATCTTTATTTAATCAATACATTTCAAAAATGACATGAGTGCACACACATTAATACAAAAGAAAATAAACCATCGTAGCATTTTCATTCACATTTTATTTTTGTGCAGTATTCATATATGATTTCTTTTAAACAATTACATTCACTCCATTACATAAATTGCTCAATTTCTGCTTTCCCTTAATACTATTTCCTCATTCTAAACACTATTCTGCATATATTGTTCCCACAAATAATATTTATTTCTATGTAATTTGCTCCATCTCTATTCTGAATATCCCACCTCAAGTTATGTTATCTCCTATTACAATATTAAGTACTTCAATTACAGGCAGTTTAGAGTTTGATTTCCATTTTTGTAGTAATTGCATTTTGGCAGCCAGTATTATTAAAGTTAGTAATACCTTACTATGCTTAGGCAGTTCAAATCCTGTATCCCAGATCAAAGTAATTGTTTCCTTAGTTACAAGCATTCGCTCCCCAACCTTTCTGAAAAATAATCTTTAGGGAATTTTAAAAATCTGGCAACGTGTTACATTCTCAAAAAACATGCTCCTGATTACCTATTTTTTTTCCATCACATATTTGCATTTGCTGTCTACCTGAAGAAAAGTCCACTGTAGTCTGCTTGGGGTATAAAACACAGTGCAAGCACTTCCTTGCAAAAATCCCAAACTTACTGGACTTAGTTGCGTACCTGATTTGGCACGTGTCTCTGATGCAGACAGGTAACCTGTAAATGGTTCACCTTCCTGGCCCATTCTTACACTTATCAAGGGTATCAGAACTCATCAGAGATTTGGGATGCATGGCTAGGCTTAAAAAGGCTCTTGTGGTAGTTAGCCACTGTGTTTTATACCCCACACTGCAAGTTTATAAAAACTCTAACCAAAAAGACATATCTTTCTCACTATAAACTTAAACAACAGATATATCTTACTCTTCTCCACTTACTACAAGATGGTGATATTCACCCCAGTCCTGGCCCACATAATATTACAACCAACATAGAACAAAACCAAACTAAACCATTATCTCTCTTATACTCAAAACCTTCCAATTCCCTTTCCATTGCCCATCTTAATATACGTAGTATCTGTAATAAAATTAGTCAACTCCATGCCCTCCTCAAAACACAACAGTTGACATTTTATGCCTATCAGAAACTTGGTTAAAACCTTCCATTAGAGACATCGAAATTACCCCACCTGGTTATAACATTATTAGACTTGATCGCACTACCAAGAAAAGAGGTGGGGTAGCCATTTTGTACAAAGCGAAACTTAAACTTAATCCTCTAGATCTTACTCTTACCCAAAACACAAATGCAGAAGTAATTAGCTCCAAAGTACAAATCAATAACACTAAAGCAATAAACATCATTTGTGCTTATCTCCCCCCTGGAAATAACATCAATACCCTTGAAGATATACTCTACCAACTTTCTATCAAACTCCCACAAGAAACACTAGTCCTAGGGGACTTCAACATAGACTGGAATTCCTGTAACAATGCTAACCCTACTTCCCACATCAACCTCTATGGCTTCAAAAAAACTTATCGATAGTCCCACTAGAATTAATAAAACAAACAATAAGGGTACCACCCTAGACTGGATTCTCACAAATACCCCCTTGCAAAACTACCAAACACGTATCCTTCCAGATGACCTTAGTGACCACGCACTAACCTATATCATTAGATGCAAAACCAACCTAACCTTACCCACCACTTTCCGAACTCTACACTCAAAAAAGCAACTTAACCCTGAACAGTTTCAAGCTGAACTTTCACAATGTCAATGGACCCCACTAAAATATCTCCCACTCAACAAAGCAGTAGAACACTTCAATTCTACATTCTTAGCTATACTTAATCAGCACGCCCCAAGTCGCACCATTAGAACCAAAACTAAAACTGCTCCCTGGCTAACCACAAATACTAAGCATAAAATAGCCCTAAGAAACAAATCTTGGCATAAATGGCGTACCACCAAAAGTCCAACTGACCACCACAACCTTAGAGAACTTAGAAACAGTACTAAAAAGGCCATTCTATCAGACAAAAAGAACTACTACGTTCAACTTCAAAAAACTACCAAAAATGAACCTAAAACATTCTGGTCATGTATTAATAATCTGCTGACCCCAGGCAAAATAATTACACCCAATCCTCAGGATTCTGACCCTGATAATCCCACACTAACAGCCAATAACTTTAATTCCTTCTTCACCAATTCTATACAAACTCTAGCCAACCAACTATCTCCAGATACTTCTCAACTACCTCCAAATACCTTAATAAACACTATCCCTCCCCTACACCTACAACCTGTATCTACCTCCTATATACAAACTCTTCTCCATAAACTAAAACCTACCACCCCTTCCGCAGACAAGCTTTCTGCTGAATTCCTTCAACTAGCAGCAAAAGCCATTGCTTACCCTGTCTCTATCCTAATAAACAGATCAATAAAAGAAGGTATTTTTCCAACAGTCTGGAAGATATCACATATTATACCCCTACATAAAGGAGGCAAATCTTATGACTTCTCCAACTATCGTCCCATAGCACTTCTATCCCCCTTAGCTAAAATCATGGAAAAATGTATACATAAACAACTACTCAACCATCTCCTCTATAACAGCCTCCTAGCTGACACTCAACAACGTTTCAGACCTGCTCACAGTACCACCACAGCTTTACTCTCCTTTACCAATACCATAAACTTCAACCGCAACAATAACAAACTTACATCTTCTCTTTTCATAGACCTATCAAAAGCCTTTGATATGGTGAATCATGCACTTCTTCTGCACACACTAAAATCTCTGGCCCTGGATCCCTCTTCCGTAACCTGGTTTTCTTCCTATCTAGAAAACCGTCAGCAAGCCGTACTCTGGAAAAACTCACTATCTGCTCTCCTCCCTGTTTCTTTAGGAGTCCCTCAAGGGTCTATCCTAGGCCCACTTCTATTTTCCATCTTTATCAATGACCTCCAATCATCTATTCCTAACACTACCTGCATACAATATGCAGATGATTCCACTATTATTTGCACTGCTTCTTCTCAAACCGAACTCCAGATTCAAACTCAATCAGCCTTCTCAACTGTTGAACAGTGGTTCTCCAATCGCTGTCTACTCCTTAACCCTAAGAAAACTAAATTATTACTCTTTTCACCTACACGTAAATCGACTTTGTCAAACTTCTGTATTACAGCAACTGACAACACCATTATTTCTCCTGATTCTACAACTAAACTTCTCGGTGTTATTATCGATAATAATCTTAACTATGATTGTCAAATCAACAGTACAATAAAAGCAGTTAATAAAAAAATAGGATCCCTGTACAGAATAAAGCCCTTCCTCACACCTGAAGCTAGGACAACCTTAGCCCAAACACATCTTATCTCTACCCTTCTGTATGCTTCCCCTATTTTCACCAATCTATCTAAAAGTAACCTTAAGAAACTTACTACATCTTATCATAATATTGCCAGATTTGCCAGCTCATCCCAATTCAGAACCCACCACTGTCTAAACCTAAAACAACTACACTGGCTGGAACTCCCTAACAAGCTCATTTTTCAACAACTTTTAATAGCACACAAAATTCTATACCAACCTTCTAAAACACCAGCTCTTAGCAACCTCTTGACTCCCTATATTAACCTGAAACAGCTACGTTCCTCTGATAAACTACTTGTTAATATTACTAAAACTATTAATTCTGCAGGCAACTGCCTTTTTTCTAACTCAGTAGGTAAAATATGGAATAATCTTCCATCTGACATCTCCTCTTTGCCCACTCTTCCACTCTTTAAGAAACAACTATTAAGACATCTTAATAATTTCTGGCTTTGCTCTTGTACCAACCCAGACTAACTTGTTTGCACCTTACTCTATCATAAACCTTCCTTAGCCACTTGGACCCCCCCATCTACCTCAACTCTTCACTTGACAAAATATCCCTTTTCTTTGTAAATATTACTTGATTCACTCTAATATTTCCTAACTTCCTTTCTGTATTGCTAGTAGTTAACCTCTATCTAAATCTCCTTCTAATTTAGCTTTTTTTTAGTTAGTTAAGATCTATAATATAGGTGATTACATATTATTTTCCCCATTGTATAACACATTTGTACTATGCATCATTTGTATTTGTAAAATTTATATTTCCTACCTTCCTTTTTGTATTGCTAGTAGTTAACCTCTATCTAAATCTCTTTCTAATTTAGCTTTTTTTAGTTAGTTAAGATCTATAATATAGGTGATTACATATTATTTTTCCAATTGCATAACACATTTGTACTATGCATTATTTGTATTTGTAAAATTGTTTTCACCTCTGGAGCTTTTCTCCCCAGGCCTCACTTTCTAAGTTAGCTTTTTTAGTTCATTAAGATCTATAATATACGTGATTACATTTTATATTTCCCATTGCATAACACATTTGTACTATGCATTATTTGTATTTGTAAAATTGTTTTTACCTCTGGAGTTTTTCTCCCCGGGCCTCACTCTCTAAGTTAGCTTTTTTAGTTCATTAAGATCTATAATATATGTGATTACATTTTATTTTTCCCATTGCATAACACATTTGTACTATGAATTATTTGTATTTTTAAAATTGTTTTTACCTCTGGAGCTTTTCTCCCCGGGCCTCCACTGAAAATGGACATAAATCCAGCTGGACTAGCCCGGTCAACAAATGTAAAATAAATAAATAAAATGAACCTATAAAACTATGAACTTGAGAGCTGTACAGATGTCTTGTCATTGTTTCTTTGTAAATTGACTTTCCAGTCTCTTTTCCCAAATTTTTCTAACAAATATTACTATGCAATATTTTGTATTTCCCACTAATTATCCCATGTTTAAACAGTAACTTGTGTTCCAGACTCAGCTAAAAATTCTACCAGAGCAGGTCATTCATTTAGCATTATCCTATCAGCTCCTGGTAAGAAAGGCAGTTTCTAACCTGTAATCCAAACTTCTGCTTAGCCTCATCCTGCTCTATTACTGCTCTGTCCTAACTTTTTGCTTCTAGTAACTTAGTTGCTTTGCTAATTTCTTCCATCTGGGTGCTGTAATACTGAATGCATTAAAGTACAAAGGTTGCTAGGGTAACAACTACTTAAATGACTTATTCACTTCCCACAGTTTCAAACTTCATTTATTTCTCACTGAACCACTTGCCAACATACCTTTAAGTGTTAATTGCCCTGTACTTTGTATATTTAACTCAGAACACACTGTTTGAATCAATCATTATTAATTCTTTGCATCTGCAGACTTATCAACCCCAAGTAATAACAGTTAGTAATGGGGAAAAACAGTAGTAACTTTGCAAAGGCAGGAAAAAACATTTGTAAATTTCACTAGAACACACTATTCTGACTTCTCGTGAGTAATTGCTTGCACCTGTAAACATTTGGTCTCCAAATTAAAGTATTTGCTAATGGAAAAATAGCTAATAGCTTTGCAAAAGCAAAGAAGTATTTTTCATGCCTTTCTTCTTTTTTGTCTTATTGTCAAGCTGACTTGCTTAAAAAATGTCCCTGTAGCTTAAATTAAGGACATAAGTCTAGGTATACAACTTTATAAAAATAGGGGAACTTATCTCAATTTTACATATATGATGAATAAACGTTATGTTCCCACACACTATAAGCCCAAGATCACAGCATTATATTAACTTTAACTGGCTTCTTTCCAGCCTTTCTTACCTTGTTATAGTGTAAAGCAGGGATATCTTACAAGTAAGAAAAAGTACTTTCTTAAGTAACCACCTCCATCTCCAAGCACTGGTCTTTGGTTCAAGTCCAAAGTACTTATTTTTTCTGGTTAACTACAGTCATATTTTTCTGTCACTGAAACATTTACCTTTGGAACAGGACAAAATGTTTCACTGGCATTCTCTCTCTCTCTCTCTCTCTCTCTAAGATTTGTTATTGTCAGAATGAGAAGCAGATACATTGTCTGTTTGCTCACTCTTTGTGACTACACTTTTGTATTTCCTCTTTAGTCTATTCTACATGCAGAAATGCCTTTGGCCCTCCAGGAAAATATTCTGAAGACAGATGCATACAACAACTTGAATCTCACACATGTCTTTCAATGTCCCCTTGTTACTGGGATACACTTGCTTCGATTCTACTTCTCTTCAACCTCATGTAGAGGTATTATTCATTTTCCACAAACACTTTACTGTACCCAATTTTTGTACTTTTTTCTTATGTCACAAATTTTCATTTTCTCTTCTGTCACAATTTTGTCAGGAGCAGCTCTTTCTGCTGGTAAGATTGCACTGTTACTAATATAGGTCTTGGCTGCTTTTCTCATGGACAATTTTGAGCATGCAAACAAATCATGCTGTGGAACACCAGTCCAGTTGGTTATATGTACTTTTATGAAATTAATGCAGTCTGATCCTTCCACTTTCTGTGGTACAACAGAAAATCTCAGGTTTTCTTTCTGTGCCATGCCTTCTAACTACTACTTTTCAAACACCTTCTTCGGAAGCTTTATGCACAGCCAATCTTTTCTTCATTTCAGCCTTTTATTTTTGCAGTTTTATCAAGTCATCTGAAAAGTTTGATGTCATGTTGTGAATCTCACCTTTATTCTCATGTATGGGGTTGGATCTGATTCCAAAGATCTGACTCGGCCTTCTACAAAAGCTCGTGGCCTTCAACCAAGCTCTCAGACACCTTTCCCTTCCCAGAATGCACCTCTCCATTACCTCAGATCTTGTTTGCTGCTTCACAAAAGACGTGTCATTCACTGAGCTCCAGGCTAAGTTTAATTTTTTTTCTGTTATTCATATATTGAAATACCTTTCCTTTATGACTCTTTGGTAACTCTCCTGTTCTTTCTACTGAATTGTTATCAGTAAGTAGAAAGAACATTGTTCCTTTTCTTACACACACACACACACACACACAGACACACACACACACACACAGACAGACACACACACACACACACACACACACACACACACACACACACACACACACACACACACACACACACACACACAGACACACAGACACACAGACACACACACACACAGACACACACACACACAGACACACAGACACACACACACACACCAAAACTCTGTGCTCCATTAAGTACTTTGGAGCAGAAGCGAGTCGGATCCAAAGGTTCCTTGGAGTGCTTAGTGATTTCCTCTCTGACAACCCCTGCTCCAGTAACAACTCGGATCTGAGACCAGTCTCCCTTAATCAAACCACTTTATTCCAGGTTGCCTTCTCCAATATTGGCTAAATCTAGGTCTCTGACCCTATCTACCCAGTCTACTAGGAGCCTTTCTAACAATGATGTGGATAGGGTTGTACAGAGGTTACTTAAGACACTGGCTCTGGCAAAGTTGTTGGATCTGAGCCCTACAGCTTCGGAGTCATCCAAGTCCACCCCAATAGCTTCTCTTCCTCCTCTTATTCAACCTTTGAGTTCAGAGCTGAAAGATTCTGATGTCCAGATTGTGCCTGTGTTGGATCAAAGACCTGCTTTGTCATCTGTTCTGAGTTCCTCCACTTTGTCAGAGCCCTGAGGATAGGGATCCGACCATATTTTCTTCTGATCAGACTCTGCCTCTTGGGGCATTGGCTCAGATGAACTTGCATCCACAGAAAACGGTTTATCCTGATTTACAGAATCTCAAGCTGACAATGTGGCTGCTCCAATTCCAGTGATAGCCAGGCATCCTCTACTTTCATCTCCACCTAGACATATTTTACTTTCTTCTCATAAAATCTCCAAATGTAAACTTTATAGAAACAAATGAAAAGGTCTGTTGTGTGGGCTACAGAGAATAATGTTGATCCTTTTACTGCTCCCCCTTCATTTTATTTTGGATTTTCTGATGAAGCTCTTAAATGAAGGTTGTGCAGCAGCAGCTATTATAAGGGTTCAGTTGGCCGCTCTTTCCTATTTTCATCTAGGGTAAAATGGCTTTCCAATTATGTCACAGAAGCTTTGTAAGACCTTTTTAAAAGGAACCTAGATGATAAGCCCTCCTTATAAAAGTCCATTTCCTCCTTGGGATCTAAATTTCATACTGTCCCATATTATTCATTCCCCTTTTGAACCTTAAGCCAATTGTGATCTAAAATTTTTGTCATGGAAAACAATTTTTCTAATGGCTATTACTTCAGCAAGGAGAGTATCTGAGTTGCAGTGCTTATCAGTTATGGTGCTTCATAAGGACAGATTTTCTGTTTGTAATAATCCTTCTTTTTTTCCTAGGGTAGTATCGGACAATAACCTAAACCAGTCAGTTGAACTGCCGGTGTTTTTCTCAAATTTCCAAAATAGACGAGAGTATATGTCATATATATTGGATATTCACAGACAGTTACATTTCTGTTTGCACAGAACTAAAGATTTTAGAAAGTCAGAACAACTATTTATTTATTTTTCAGAAACAAGAAAAGGTTTACTGGTATCCAAGATTACCTTATCTAAATGGCTTTCTGATTGCATTACCTTTATTTATACTTCCCAGAGTAAACAGCTACATGAACCTGTAAGAGCCCATTCTACTAGAGCTATTGCTACTTCTTCAGCCTTTCTAGCTAGAGTATCTATGGACAGTATTTGTGCAGCAGTGACATGGTCATCCCCCTCATACCTTTATTAGTCAGTACAAACTAGATCTGGTCTCCAGGAGTAGATCTTCCTTTGGATCTATGGTACTGAGGAATATTCTTCCATTTTCCACCCCAGATTCAGGTTACTAGGGAAGCTGTCCCATACATGAAAATAAAGGCGAGATTGACAACATCACATAAAGAAGTTATGTACTTACCATAACGTTCCATGTGTGTTGTCCATCTCTGCCTTTATTCTCACAACCCTCCCACTAACTCCCATCCTAGTCTACTAGGAGATCAGGTAATAAAAATACCCCCTTTTTCATGGACTCATTGGCTTCAGAAAATGGATGCAATAACATAGTTTCTTACCATTATTTTTGTTACACATAATGTTTATGCTTCTTTTTGGTAAACAAGATCTGAGGTAATGGAGAGGTGCATCTTGGGAAGGGAAGGGTGCCTGAGAGCTTGCTTGAAGGCCACGAGCTTTTGTATAAGGCCAAGATGGATCGAAGGGATTGGATCTGACCCCATACGTGAGAATAAAGGTGGAGATGAACAACACACATGGATCGTTATGGTAAATACATAACTTCTTTTTAAAACTTCTATTTTTTAGCTTTTTGTTATTTAGCTTTATGTATTTCTTCAATTTTTCACTTATGTTAAACACATCTGAGAGCATTTGATTTATTTTACACTAAATTACTGGAAGCCATCATCTGTACCAAAGCTGAAATGTAAATTGCTTTTTTTCTGAACAGCTGCAAGATTGTTTCCAGCCATAGGTTTTTTCTTTCTCTCTCTTCCTTTTCTAGCTGATTTCATCTCACTTCCTTCAAATTTCTTCTTTGCTGGCATCCAGGCAATATAATTTACTAGTAAGTAACTGCGTTTAACCAACATTGATAGTTTTTACTATTTTTTTCACCTTTGTTTCAGTTTTCACACCATGAGAGCTCTAATCAACCTGTTGATTAGTGTTGTGAGTCATTGATTGATGCGCTTTCAGAATTCTTTACTTGATTAAGCCATGTCCTTCGTCTTTGACTCATATGAGTGAGATGACACAGATTGTGAAGGTTCTGAACATGTTGCTTAAGGTGTGTGTGTTCCATGTAACCTGAGGCATTGTTGATGTGACAAACATGTTGACTACCTCTGCAGCCACAGAACTTACCTGCAAATGGTTGCCTGACTGTGTATGCCCTCTTTCCACAAAAAAAACTGTTCCTTCTTGGTGAAGGTTTATTTAGAAACCATTCTTTAGAGATCAGAAAAGTCCTTCAAAGGCAAATCTTTTATACAGTGAAGGATATGCTTGTTTTCCTTACCTATTCTTGTAAACCATCTCAGGTTTTTAGTGGGCATTTACATCAGAGGTAGACTGTCAGACACCATGTCCTACTTATTTCATTTAAGGCTTGACTCCTTCATTACATCAGAATTTAGCAAAAAACTATTTTAATAGCTAAAGATAAGGATAAAACTCATAATTTCCCTATTTCAATATGGTTTCAGAAAAACAAATGTCCCAGTTATGTCCTACTAATTATTATCAGTATCAGCAAAGTTTACATAATGATCCAGCTTTTGTCATGGCTGTTGCAAAAAAGTAATCTTGTCAAAACTAAATTTATTTAAAAAAACCTTAGAAGGATATAACTTTTATGAAATACAGTAACAGACCTGCACAGTCGGACATAATCATAGTAACAGAAACATGGTTTAAGCACTCTAAAAAGGCAAAGAAATAATACCTCATGGCTACAATATAATCCATAATGATCATACTAGTAAAAGAGGTGGTAGCATAGCTGTTATATATTTGAAAAAAATTAACCTTGCTGTGCACCCTACACAAATACTGAACATCACTAACATTGAAATCCTAGTAACTACACTTAATATTAATACAAAAAACAATTAAGTGCAGCAATAATATATTTACCACCCACTACAGGCAACTCAGTCACTGAGGGCATATTATCCTGAATGACTACAAATGTACCTCTTGAAACAAAGACTTTGTTGACTTAATACTGATTAGCCCAAAAGTACTAAATAGACTATTCGCCACAGTGGTGGCATGGAGAAAGAAATGACTTGACTATGACCCAGGCAATCCAGATTTGATTAGCAGCTTGGGGGTTTGACAGCATAGGCTGGGGTATAGATAGGGCCATCTTTGAAGTGAGGGGTTGGCTCCTGAATGGCCCATGCTGCCATTTCTGACATGATCAGTGTTGGGGGGTAGAGATGGTTTTATGATGGTGGAGGCCAGTGGAGGAATGATGTGGACGTGATCACCCAAGCAGATAACTATTGACCATGTAGATGAGCACTCATAAGTGGAGAGAGTGGCATAGGAAGTTTCTACAGTGATGTATATGCCCATGGTGGAGGTGGTGATGGGTTAGGCCACTCTTAGAAAATATGCTGTCATTGCCAGCATCAAGCTGAAGAGAACACTAAACACCTTGATGTCAGCCTGAATAATGGCTTTCTGGATGATTCTCATGCTTGGGTATATCATGGGAATTCCTCACCCCTAAGGAATTAATGGACTTGCTTCTGATAGGGTTTATCTTGATGGCCAGGCAAAGTGGAAAAAAGAACATAGAAAAAAAACTATCATTACAAGTAAAAGAACAGATAAGATCACTGGAAAATAAATTATTCTTGATTTAATACTAACGGCAGAGAATTACTCATCTAGGAGTTATAATGCTATTACTGATCATAACCCAGTCAATGAAATATGGAAATGTATCTAATACATCTAATGTACAGCAGAGATACAGAAAGGAAAAAATAGCCTCTGAAAAAAACTATAGCAATATTGGCATGTGTGAAACCTAACTAAGAATATAGTCCTAAAGCAGGCAGCCTTCTGGAGCAGAAAGATAAAGCCCTGAAAGAAGTCCAAGTGACTCAAGTTCAAATATCAGCTCAAAGACTGAAACAGCTTGACAGGAGAGGATGTGGTTGGGCAGCATTTGCTGGCTCACCCATTCTTGGAGGAGAGAGAAATTATGGTTCCAGCCAGGCCAATCTGCTCTCACATAAGTGAAGGTTTGCACATTAACAGTGTCCACAGGACCAGAGGATGCATGGTTGGTGATCCAAAGCAAGTGATAGTAGCCATCACGGGAGTGAGTGAGTGTGTGTGCATGTGTGTGTGTGTGTGTGTGTGTGTGTCTGGTAACACAGGTATATGCATCAACCACCAGGGTTGATTTCAGAGACAAAACAGAATACCCTAATTGCTGGGATACAGGTGGAGGCAGAAATCCCTGCCATGGCTGCCTGTATGATGAACACCAGCCTGCTCTCACCCTCACCAGGAAATAGGGCCATTAAATGAATGGGCCGGGCTGATAGGGGGAGGCACAGTGGTCAGCAGACATAGTGGGGAAGCACACAGAAAGAACATTCCATTCTAAAGGCTAAAGAAAACTACTACACTAGTCTACAGACCATAGTAAAAATCCAACACCAAAAAGCAAGAGTCCACCAAAGCTGATAAGGTAAAAAGTTTTTTAATACAGAGGATAAGCGCTTTCACAAATAGTGCTTCGTCAGATCCATAAAAAATCATCACAAGTGTACTCATTATATACTAAAACAGTTTTTGTCGGCAATGAATAATGTTATAAAACTTGGTACAGAAAAATCCCAACCCTGCCTTTTACATATGACATTATAATATAACATGCAGACTTAATTCCTATGATACAAATGTTGCCAGCTGTCTTCATAAAACAAGCACATCAAACCTGACAGTTAAAAACATTGACAGTGTCATTACTACCGCCACATTCACCACAACTCATACTAGCAAAGGCAAAAATTTATTCAAAAACTTAAACTCTACTCTCTTTTGACTAACCTTCCAGTAGAATATCTCAAAATGTCTGAAGATGTTATTGTAGTCCCAGTACATGTAAATGTAAATCACTCCCCCTCCACAAGCTATAGTCCCCCAAACTCAAGACAGTCCTGCATCAGCCATTTAAATACAAACAGCAAATCTGTTGTACTAGCAAAAAAGTTAATCTCAAAACTTGGAACCAAGGACAAGTACAAAGTACAATTCACCAATACACCATACAAATAAACGCAGGAAACAAGTTCAAGTTTATTCGACAACTAAGGGCTTTCATCTGTTTGTAACACAAGACTTCATCAGAGTTCTTGTCGTATGGTGTATCTGTGAACTGTAAAAAAGTAAATCTGGTCTTCGCTATCCAAAATGGTTGAAAATGTGCATACCTACATTTGATAAACTACCTAATGAAATGCAAGTTACTTCCACAGCACACCATGTATTTAGGCTAGGCTATAGCACAACAGAAACAATATTATTCACTTTCATAAACTAAATCTATGAAACATACAAAGAGAAGTGAACACATCCCTATTTTAGGCCCATCAAAAGCATCTGATATAGTTTCACACCCCATATTATTACTTAGACTCAACAACAAGGCATCAGCAGCAATACAATCAACTGGTTCAAAAGTTACCTTATCTAGAAACATCATGTACGCTAGACTACTGAACTGTTTACCCCTTTGCTCTTTAATATATTTATAAATAAAATGCATATAGCCTCTCAGCAAGAATATCTAATTCAGTAGGTAGGCAAATAAACACTAATATGCACGTACTATTCAGTCAAACAGCTCCAAGCTGAAATACATTAATGTTCATCTTTATGATCATTGCTGCAGTAGTCTAACCTATATGGGTCAGGGCACCCTTCACATAGCCAAACCATTTGCCAGCTACAGCTGAGCTGTGCTGGCTGAAAGGTTTGGGCAACAAGACCTTCAGAGCTTTCCTGCTGCTGAAGAGAGCACTCCTCTGTGGGCTTTTTAGGACTGACAGTCGGTTAATGCTATTCCACTGTTGTGCCGCTAAGTTCCCTTCTACTGTGTGTTTTATAGAAAACTTACTTTTTCTATAGGAAAAAAAGTGTTTTGTTGAGTGTCTCATGACTTTTATGTACTTTTAAGTAGGAGCACACTTTCTTACTTTTGTGGTAAAAAGTTGTTAGAAGTTGTTTGAAACCACTTTTTTTCTGTGGAGAAACTGTTATTTTACTTTTATTCAGTTGAAGTGTGTTTAAATTAGTTTTTACTCATTGTTTTTCTTGGAAAAGTTGTTTAGCTTCCCTGTGGATCAGGCACCATTTTTGGCTTGACAGTGGAACAACATACCTGTTTCTGGGCTGGACCTTCAAAAAAAAGAAAAAGAAAAAGATCGTTAAACAGCATTTCACACCATAGGAGGCTGGCAACTTATCTTTGCCACAGGTAGGTGACTGCTGTGGGCAAAGCTGGTTTCTTAGACCACTCATCTTTTTCTTTGGATCCATCTGTTGTAGTTCCTACAGACATCATGGACCAAGGGTTAAACATCTCCTTTGTGGCTGTTGTAGTTCCCTTATCAGGCAAGGGAAAGCCATTCCTGCTTGGCCAGAATGTTGTGCCCATCTCTGGGGAAGTTGTTACTGACAATTCTGGATCTGTTTCTTCAGCAATTCCTGCCAAAAAAGAAACCGAAAACTAAACATTTGTCTTCTTCTGCATCATTTACTCTGGAGGGCAGGAGTGATTTATTATGCTTAGCTCAGCTGTTCTTGGTAAAAGAAAATATATTTCAAGATACTGCATATGTAAGGGGAATGTGAAGGGACAGATGCAGTTCTAATTCTGATTCTGAAGATAATGTGGTACCTGATTCTGCCTGTGCAGGATTCTCTTTCTCTGGACTGTTTCCAGGATGAATCTGTTTTCTCAGTGAGAAAACAGTGAGGTTTCTCAATTTCACAGAAAATGTTATGATTTGTTTTGACTGGAATTTCCAGAACCTTCACCTATCCCTCCAGTTTTGCATGCTTTGGAGGACATTTTAGTCACAGCCTGCAATTCCACTGACTGTCAGTCTGCTGCCCCTAAAAAGACAGATAGATTATATAAATTTCCTCAGTTTTTTAAGTTTTATACACTAATCCCAGACCTGACCTAGCAGCTATTGTTTCAGTGAATCCAGATGCTTCTAAACATATTAATTCTAATCCATCTCCCTCTGACTAGGATGGGACGTTTTTTGACATGTTTGGGAAAAATGTGAATACTTGTGCAACTTTTAAGTTTTAGAATTCTCATTTGTCAAGCTCATATGTTGAAGTTTATCCTAACTAATTGAGAAAGCATGAGGCATATTTTTTGAATCAGAGGAGACATTTGTTTTGTGTAAATTGGTTTCTTCTGTTTCCCCAAGTTACTACCCATTGTTTAAAATGTGTCTGTGACTCTGTGGATACCACATCCAGGGTTGCTGCCAGTGGAACTGTTTTGAAGAAGTTTGCCTGGATGCATTCACAGAACTTCTCTGAGGCTGACAAATGAAATTTTGAATTTTCCCTTGGACAAAGATCTAGTTTTTGGACCTTCTGCTACAAAAGTCATCAAAAAGTGTAATGAGAGGGGAAAGTTGATTCAGGGAATCTCTCTGAGTTTTCAGTCCCATTGTTTCTTTTTTATTAGTGATTTTCTGCTGCTCATATAACTTAAGCAAAATAAAATAAAAAATAAACAGTTCCAGCAGAATGATGGTAAAGAAATATTTTTAAAAAATGGCAGGGAGGTTCCAAAAGGAAAGCATACTCTCCCCCCAAAAAGGACAGTCCAGTAAGTCAGAATCACTATATGTGGGATCCTGCCCCACCACACACACACACACACACACACACACTGCCAGTCCCGTAAACCTCCCGAAAGTCTGAATATCCATTTCTCTCTTTGGCAACAGATAGTTTCAGACAAATGGGCCCTGATTGTGATCCATCTAGGCTACAGATGGCAGTGTGCAGCTCTCCCTCCTTCCCAGGGAATTCTTCCTCATCCACCAGACCAAACTCTTCGTATTCTTCCTGTCTTACACATATGTTGCCTCAGGGGGTAATAGAATCTCTTCCTCCTCCTCCTCTTCCTATTTCAGGATAAGGATTTTATTCAAGAATGTGTCCGGTATCAAAGAAGGAAGATTCTTGGAGACTATTTTTTTTTTATCTTTCCTTTTTGAACCAGTTTGTGATTGTGCCCAAGTTTAAAATACTTTCACTTCACAAATCATTACCCTTCTTCCCCATTTGAGATTCTTAGTGAGCTTAGATTTAAAAGACGCATATCATCATATTCATATTTACTGGGATTTCAGGTGTTTCTTAAGGTTTTGTGTGTCTGGATCACATTTTTATTTCTCTGCCTTATGTTTTGGACTATCAATTGCTCCAAGAGTATTCACAGGGTGTCTAGCTCCGATGACAGCCAAATGCAGACTTCAGGGTATCCACATTTTTCCTTATTTAGACGACTTGCTTAACTTTGCAAAATATTTTTTGAAGTGTCAGGAATTTCTCTGTTGATTAAGGGATATCCCACACAGGCTGGGATTCCAAAAGAACATTCAGAACTCTTTTCTGATTCCTTCATACGGGATTGTTTTTCTGGGCTGCCTGTTGGGCACCTCAGTATTGACAGCTTTTCTTCCACTGGAAAAAATAGATACATATTTAAATCTATTTCTGGTGCTTTCCACTCAGACTTCCATCTTAGCAAGGGAATTTATCAGTATTCTGGGTCTCGTGGCCTTTATGATTCTCATGATAAAGAAGGCCTGGAAGATAGATACTTTTATTTTCCTTGGACTGTATGTCATTCCACCCTTTCCACTGATTTCAATGGTGTTTCTGAAGATTCAGACAGGTGACTCCCTTCTGGCCCAGTGGTTTTCCCTTCTTCTGGAAATGGCCAAGGGTAATTACCACAAATTTACTCACAGACTGGATTTACTCACACAAAATCAACTACAAACAACTGCAATTGACTGCCTGGATGACAGTTTTAATACCATTGAGGCAGCTGTTTTCTTAGGAAGTTCAGCATGTGTTAATTTAGACAAGAAATGCTGCTCCTGGGAAATAATATATCACCAAATGGAACATATTTTCTTTTAGGTGCCAACAAAACAATCAGTACTCATTGAAGACTATTGTTTCCCTGATTTTACAGTATTTGTGTTATTATTCTATGGCCTGCCTTACTTCTCTGTCAAGGTTCATTTGTTTGACATTTCAGCATGTATGTCCATAGAGATCCCCTTTTTTCAATGCATGTTTCATGTCAAAATGTTCTGAAAGGGGTCCTGCATAAGAAGCCTCTCAGAAAACCAGTAGCTCCTGCTTGGGATCTTAATTTTGTGTTAGTCTTACTCCAGGCTGACTTGAAGTTTTAAGATCAAAAACAGTCTTACATATTGCTCTGACCTTTGCAAGAATATCTGAGTTGTGAACTCTTATGGTGGGTCACCCTTATCTCATTTTCCTCAGAGATAGGGTTTCCTTGAGAACTAATTATTCATTAATGCCTAAAGTGGTATCCAAGTTTACCTAAAGCCAATCTCTCTGCCTTCTTTCTGGAACCTAAAATGTGGGAGAAAGGATACCTCATACTTTGGATGTCCATAGAGAGCTCAGACAATATCTTTAAGGAACAAAATCTTTCAGAACTTCTGATCAGTTATTTCTTATAAAAGTAAGAAGAAAGAACATCCTGTCTCAAATCAGACAGTTTCCATATGGTTGCCTCAGTCTATTAACTTTTGCTATTCTTACCACAAAACTATTCCAGGCAGGGTCAAGGCTTGCTTAACCTGGGCCTTGACTTCCTCTGTGGCTTTTTAGAAAGGAATGAAGAAAGAAGAAAACGATAATCAAAATATTTACATATGATAGCTTAAATAACTTATATACAAGAGAATAATGTGGGTTATATAAACAAGATTATACAATAAAGCTTATATGCACAAATGTGACAGTGCATTAAATATATCTTAATTATGCAAAATCATTTCCAGTGATGTCAAGAGAGTAGTAAATATATACATGAATTACCATAGCCAGAAAGCAAGAACATTTAGCCTCATTCTGTAGATTTTCATGTAGTGATGTTTTGAATGATTCCAGTGTTATATTGTTTTTCACTCCACTGGGGAGGTGATTCTATACTGTGGGCCCTGACGGTGAAAAGGTCTTTTATCCCACTGTAATTCTGAACTTTGATCAAGCTACAATGAGGAAGTCATTCTGAATGTTTCTTAAAAGAATAACTTTGTTCTCTGATAGAATTCTTTCTAATTGGTGTGGGGCACCAGCCTAGTTGAAGATTTTGAAACATTACTGTCCTGATAAGCAGGGGTGGCCACGGTGGTGAAGTGGTTAGCACTGTCGCCTCACAACAAGAGGTTCTCCAGTTCGATCCTCGGCTGGGGTGCCTTCTGTGCGGAGTCTGCCTGTCTTCCCTGTGGTCGCGTGAGTTTCCTCTGGGTGCTCCGGTTTCCTCCCACATCCCAAAGACATGCTGCAAGTGGATTGGATACTCTAAATTGGCCCTAGGTGTGAGTGCGTGTGTGTATGTGCCTTCTGTGGAAGGTCGGGCGCAGGGCTGGCAACTCAACACTGTAAAACTCCACTGCCATTCATGAGCGGACAGGTGATCCGCTGTGGTGACCCCTAACTGGGAAAAGCTGAAAGAAGAAGAAGACTGTCCTGATAAGCAGAGTAGTTTTATCTGTTGTAGTTACCATAGGTTCATAGGTTCATAGGTAGGTACTAGGCTATCGGCCCTGGGGGCCTATACAAGCCCAGCCAAAAAGGTACCCTGGCTTTTGCCACCCAAGAAAATTATTTTCCTGTGCCACTGTCAAGCAGAGCCACAGAGGTGATCCCCGGGGTGAATTTCCTATTACCCATCCAATCATCAAGATTTTTCTTGAAGAGTGCTAATGAGGAGCTTTGTTTGATATAGATAGGTAGTTTATTCCAGAGTATGGGAAGTCTCTGGGACAGGAATCTATCCCTCCGGCATGTTCTGTTTATTGTGGTGACAAGATTTAGGTCCCTAGAGCATGTAGCTCAGAGGGATTGGGATTTCATTAAGTGGAGCATGTCCAACAGCTCTGGGTTTGACATAGCTTTGTATGTTAGGCAGAGATCACCTCTGAGTAGGTGATATGAGATGGAGTAAAGCTGGAGTTTTTTGAGACGGTCTGTGTAGGGCATCTGTTTGAGGCCGGTAATCCTCTTTGTGAGGTGTTTCTGCGGCCTTTCCAGTTGTTGTAGATGTCTTGTGAGGTACATACCAAAAGGGGCGTTGTACTCTATAATGGGTCTAATGAGTGATGAGCAGAGGGGAACAATGACCTCTTTTTTTCTGGATGAGAAACCTTTTGTGATGAGGTGTGCCACGTAGAAGGATTTCCTGACTACTGTGGCGATGTGATTATCAAAGGAGAGACTACTGTCCACCTGTGTCCCAAGGTCTCTTATCACACTTTTGGTGTTAAGTGTACTACCGCCTATGTTGTAATTCATGGGTACAGAGTTTTTACCAAAGGGGATGACAATGCACTTTTTAGCATTGAGCTTGAGGCCATAGCTTTGACACCAGGCATTTGTCTCAGTGAGACCCTTTTGTAGGATGTCCACATCGTTAGGAGTTTCGATTATGGCTCCTAGTTTGCAGTCATCTGCGAACCACATAGATTGTTTTAAGAAATTGCAGTGATGGATGTTTATATTAGCTAACAGGATACATCTACAAATTCTGTGTTCTGCTGCTAGCAGATTGTGTGTGTATTTTGAGATAAGTTCACTCCCAGCAGTGGTAGAATATACTCAAGTTTTAGTCATATGATATTTTAGCTAAGGCTGTCCATGCAGTGGGTGAAAGTTGATCTGAGGTTCTATAGCAAGGTTTTAGTTGTGAAATAACTTTAGTAATGATGCTTTCAGTGTGAAGGAAGAAATTCATAGAGGTGTCTGGGGGTGATTCCTAGATATTTTTGTTGTACTATGTTAGGAATAAGATTACTTTTATTGTCTTTAATGGTTAGAGGTATACAGATGACAAGTTTTTGAGGTGTTGCAAAAATCATAGTATTTGTCTTTTTTGGATACAGCAGGAGATTGTTGTTTAGCAGCCATTTAGATTGTTTTATGAAAGTTGCTTGGAGTTTAGGCTGGTGGCTGTGATAAGTTTTATTAGAGTTAATTGTTAGCATGTTATCTGTGTACATTAACAAGGTTAAGGTTAGGTAGGTAAGTCTGGTGTAATGTCATCAGTGAACAGACAGTACAGGTCTAGTACTGAGCCTTGTGGTACTCCATTGCTAAGAACAACTTTGAGTAAGTGTTGTTTGAATAGACTTGAAAGGTTATGTCATTCATATGTTTTGTTAACTGTACTAGTGTATTATCTCCAAAGTTTAACTTATACAGTTTTATAGTAAGACGTTTTGGTCTATAGAACTGAAGCCTCTTGTCATGTTAATAAAGCCATTTGCTGAGATAAGCCCTTCATTCATATTTGTGTAGTGTGTATATGTGACAATAATTTAAGTTATCATTATGCTGAATGAGGTTCTAAAACCATGCTACACCTTGTGTAGTAGGCTGTACTTATCAATATTGTTTAGTAGTTGCATATGAATACGTTTTTCAAAGATTTTTGCTATAGGACACATACTAGATATGGGTCTAAAGTCTGTATGTAATTCTAAGGGGAAGTGAGTTTTGGGAGAGGGATAAAAACACAGTACTTGAATATTTTTAGGAGCTATACTTGTGGTGATAGATAGGTTAAAATATGAGTAAATGGTTGTGCTATTTTCTTAGCAGCAAGTTTATGGCAAGTGGATACACCATCCTGAATTTGGCACCTTTAGGAGTAAGCTGAAGGAGTACAGATTTAGTTTGTATGTGATGGTGATAAAAAAAGTAGTTGTGCAGCAGGCAAGGGGATGTCTTTGTGGATTGCTATTGTCAATGTTAGGTTGTGGATTGCTATGAGTACTTCATAAGGTGTTTGTGATATTTTTATAGTTGATGTAAGGCATTGCATAAACTCCTTGGTAAAGTTTGTTTTATCATTTGGTTTATTGCATATCTTACAGGTGTCTCTAAAAAGACCTGTAAATTGTATGTCTTTCCAAAATATCTTGGGTTGAGATTTCTTTCCATAATAGCTTGGGTTGAGAAGTACTTTGTCTTAAGTGTAAAACCTTTGCACTGTTGGTTGATATTCTAGTTGATGTTCTTTGGTCTAGAAAATTTTGATAATTGGTTATTGTCGGGATTCATTTTGCAAGTATTCTATGCTTTGTAACTCTGTTTGATCTTTTGTTTTATATCTTCTGTAATCCAAGGGCATTTCTCTGCCCACACTCTTCTTTTTGTTGGTAGAAAGATAATATCCTCTATTTTTGAAAGTATAGAAAGAAATGGTGACAGTGGCTGGTTAAGGTTATTTAGGTTGCAGAGCAGAGACCAGTCAGTGGGGGAGCTGGTTATTGAGATTCTGTAATTTATTTTGAGAGAAAGATCTAGCAGTAATCAGTAAGGAGTTGTTTTTGGTCTTGAATGACCAGTGAGAAATTACCGAGCAGTGGTCACTAATGGTGTTAGGATGCATATGGATGCTAAGAAACCTTTGTTTTGTATTTCTTATTAGGAGATCAAAGTCAGTGATTACCTGTATGTGTATTTTGTTTTGCAGTTGAAAACACTAATTGGTTTAAGCTGTGAGTCAGTACCATTTTAGTGAGTTAGGCTTTATGTGAACCTAAAACATTAAAGTCTCCTGATATAATGCAGTTTTTGAAAAGCCTTTGGGAAATGTTTTGCAATGTTTGTTGGATTAAGGTGGCAGAATATGTAGAAGGTATATAAATTGAAGCAATACGCAGATAAAGGTACCTTATTGTTATGCCAGGGACTACCCAGATGGGCATTTTATCATCCTGGGAGGTTGTTGCACTGTGTTTAACCATACTGGTAAATAGACACTGCCTAATTAATATCATAGCACCTAGCACCTGCCTGTATCCAGGAATATTGTCAGTGGAAATGTTGTAATCAGTGCATATGTAGAGTGAAGGGTAGAAGTCACCTTTGGCTCAGGATTAAGAGACGGCAACTATATGGAGTGGTTTATTGCCGAGCCAGCTTTCAGTTGTTTTCCATTTATTGTTTACGATCCATACATTGATGCTGATAATTGTTAGGAATTTACTGTTGACTTTCGAATGTCATGGGGTGTATCATTTGGTTGGGTGGGCCTGGGTTGAGGTGGATGCCCCAAGAAAATATTAACTTATGGGTTAAGTAGTACAGTTTGATTAGGAAATAATTTAGGTTGTCAACAGGGTTAGACATGTTTGTAAAAGGTGAGTTTATATGACATATTGCCTAAAGGTAAGGCTTATTAGCTTTATGCATTCTTTAAAATTGTTATTATGGTCATTGTAAAATGGAAGGATGTGGTTCTTTGTGATTTTGTGTTTTCAAGAATATTAATGGACAATGTGCTTGATAGGTATCTTGATTAAATAAGAAGGGAGAGAAGTAAACTATGGAAAAGGTTTCATATTGACATTGTGTGTGGTTATGAGTTAAAAGGTTTAATCTGGAATTAAAGCTAGATAGTAATTGGGGAGTGCAAAAGGGATGACTTTGAGAGGGAGGATGTGATATAAAGGATATGTGTCGAAAGTACTTTAAAGGTTGATAGATGTGTGAAGTTTTAAGGAGATGAAGTGGATGGTGAGATGGTAGATGATGAGTAGTTGTGAAATATGAATTGGAGTTTATTAATTAGTTTGGAAATATTTAGGTGGAGGTTGGTGAATGGCTAATAGATATGTGGTTAAGTATATATATATATATATATATATATATATATATATATATATATATATATATATATATATATATATATAGATATAGATATAGATATATATATGGGGTTGATGGGAATGTGGGGTAGGGTGGAGGGCAAAGTGAAGGCACTCTTTGTATGGCTGAATGGAACAAGGCTAACCCCCTTTACGGTTACCATTAATGACCAGTAAATAGAAAGAAACTTGGACAAAAATATGGGCTGGTAAACAACAATGTAGAGGCAGGACAAGAGATTAATCTAGATCCTAGTATGCTTGAATGCCAAAGGTCATGAAAGAATACACTGAATAGACTGGTTGGATGAATCTCTTCAAGTATAAATGTCCCTTGAGTAGGCTAGCTGTGTGGGAGAAAGAGATAGCAACATCCTAAAAAGTGGAGACCTGGAGAATTAGAGAGTAAATAGTTTATAGAAGAACACAAAGGGAGAACCTAACCTGAATGTGGAGAAATGAAGAATGTGGGCTTGAAGTGGGAAGAATTAAAGCTAATACTTTGGGAGAGATTAATATGCAGAACAGACAGTTACAATATAATTCAATGGATGCATATCCAGCTGAATAAACTGAGTTAATACTTAGTACTTACATTAAAACAGGCATGGACACTAAGTGGGGGTACTGTAATCTTTTGCTGGGAGAGGGGATTGTAAACAGAGACTTGCCAATCTTATGAAGAACTGTGCCTTTCTTGATTGCTGATCTGAAGTAGTGCCTTTTAGTGTTTCTACTAGGGCAAAGTTTTGACATCTCACTCAGATGTATGGGTCCGAGTGATAAGCACACTGTCACAGTGTGATGCCACACAGATCAAATGTGACACCTGCAGTGTGAATATCAAGCTATAGTGGCAGATCATGGTGAAGCCACACTGTGAGGCAGACATACCCATATATACCCAAGAGTAGGGAGGGTGGAGTAAAAACACAGTCATCATATAAATAGGTGGCTAAAGATGCAATGATACATTTCTTTGTACACATGCCGGGTGGTGAGAATATCACTGGAGTCTGAGATGGGAGTCTGAAGTTGATAGTTATTCTGTGTCATACACCATTTCCACGTGATATGAGGTGGGAGATCCAGTATGTGGCAGTGACCTGATGTGGAGGAGGGAGTCCTGAAGTGATGGGTATTCTGTGCCTTACACAACCTCCTCCTGTGATATGTTTGTGTTGCTACATGACAATGATCTGTGGCCACTACACTGGTTGATAGCACTAGGACTTGTCTCTTTCCCCACCCAGACATGGATGTTGTCCATCTGTAGGACTATGACCTGGATGAAGTTCACTCATTAGGTGAACTGCCAATAAAAGCTGTCTGTCATGGTCTCCTGTGACAAAGGGCCTTAGAGTATGGTACATGTCCAGATGCAGATGTAGACTTTGTACCTTGTATTGGCTGCCTTACATGGCCACTCCTTGTGAACACCATTTACTGCTAATCGGTGCAGTGATGCTAGCAATGGCAATCCTCAATATGGAAGTGGACGTGGCTACAATGTGTCACCATAGTCCTCAACACACCAGTCACCACTGTGCCCCTGGCCGACATGTCCACAAGGATGTCATTCAGTATCACAGTATAACAGTGAAGTCATGCTGGAATGGGTTGCAGCAGACTGTGCCTGGATGCTACTGCACACATCTGCTGATTGATACTGAGTGCTACCTGCATATCAGGGGCCACCTATGACATGATTACACCACTGCAAGGCAGTGAAATAGTAGGTATACCTATGTCAGATACAGTGTGCACATTCAGCAGCCACTGAGGAAGCATCACTGGTGGTTGGAGCCATGGGGTATCCCTCACCCACATGAGATGGTGAGCACTCACTCTATACAGCCTCGTCCTTGAGTGGGTGAGACCACACATTCAACATTTATCGAGTATCTATCTGTACCCAAGATGGAGGCGGACAGTGCCAGTATATTATCAGACTGTGATTCAGAGAGCCATATCTCATTATCACTTTTTTTTTACAAAAAATATCTTTATTAAATTTTCATGTATGGCATAGGAAATCTTACATTTATATAAATGAAAATAAACCATAACGACACAGTCTCATTTGCAAACATTATACCTTACAAACCATGCCAAAACAACTGTAGCTGCAAACATTATACATCGCTTTAATATATCCAGTCATTGTCAGTCAGCCATTACATAGCCTTCTCAAATCCTGCCTTCTTTTTAATCCTTGTTCCTCCTCTGCATGTATTGCTCCCACATTTTCCATTTTTTCCTATGTAATTTGTTCTTACCATTTTCAAAAGATCCCAGTTCCATTTGTTTTATCTCTGTTACTATCTTCATTACTACTAGTGAAGTTGGTTTAGACTTTGATTTCCATTTTCTAGTAATTGCTTTTTTGGCAGCCACCATAATTAGACTCAGCAAGGCCTTACTATGTCTAGGCAATTTCAATTCTGTATTATAGCTGTATTGGCTTAGTTCTTAGAACACCTTCTGCTACTTTATGAATATAATATTCTATATAATTATCGTTCTCCTTAAAGGTCTGAATCCAAAACCCCGTACTCTCAGTGTTACTTGAACTTCCCCCGTTTCATCATCATCTCTTTCCATTTTGAATTTTAGTTTTCTGCTAGTGCTATGTATAGGAGTCTTAAATGTGCTGCTCTGAAATACCCCTTCAACTCAGGTAATCCCAATCTGCCCTGTTCTACTGGAAGAATAAGCTCATCCCACTTGATTCTTCCCGTCTTTCCCTCCCATATAAATTCTTTTAGCTCTTTATTAATTACTATCCACAACTTTTCTTCTCGTTGATAAAACTATGCCTGACCTGTGTATAAAACTAAAGGGACTAAAACATTCTAACTGCTTGTATCTTACTATCAATATCCATATAAAAGAGCTTCCATTTCCTCAGTTTTTGTATTATCTTTTGATCTGATGTCAGTTTTCATTCTGTCCTTAACTGATGGGTTCGGATCCAAGTAGTCAGATGCAAGTCAGGTTTGCAAAAGCTCATTACAACTTAGAACTCTTGAGCTTCTCCCTTATCCAGAATGCACTAACCCCAATTACCTCAGATTTAATTTGCAGCGTCTAGCAAAAGACGTGGTTGCTAGTCTCTTGAGCTTATTATTAGATAAGTGAAGTTTAATCTTCCTTTTTATTATTTCTCTTGATCGTTTCTATTCTTTGATTTTTCTATCTGTCTTGTACTAGTGTAAACCTTTTAATATTATAGTCAGTATTATCTTCTCCCTTACCTCGTATGTTTGTTGTACCTCTTCACTACCTTTGTAGGTAGCCCTTTTTCTTTCCTTTTTCTTCTTAAAAAAAAAAAAAAAAAAAACGATAATGAGATTTTCTAACGTTTTTACGGTGAATGTTTCTGTCACTGGACTTGCTGGATTGTTGTATGCTGTTTTTCCTGTCAGAATATCTTCCAAATTGTCAGGAAAAAAGCTTGTCTGGGTTTAAAAAATGTGAAAAATGTGGTTAGAAGATACGCTTCTCTGATTCTCATACACTTTGCATGTACTGTCTTGATTCCCTTCATCTTCCGGAAAACTGTTCGATTTGTCATGCATTCAACCCGAGGGCATTGGTTGAACAAAAAAATTAATATTGAAGAGTTTACTTCTGTCCTCCTTTAGCGAGTCTTTATCTGGAGCTACTAAAGAAAAATCTAATAAAAATTCATCCACTTCACCGAGCACTTCCACAGCTTCTTTTAAGTCCTCAGAGAAGTCATTGAAGAGGTCTCTTATGGATCTGTCTGTTCCCTCAGATCCTAAGAAGAAGAGACTAAAATCTGTGGGTCCGACTTCAGCCTCAGAACCAAGGCATGTAAAGAAATGGTCCTTGGATCAGACTGCTTCTTCAGATTAGACAAGCCTAAAAATCATCTGACATTGGATCAGATCCCCTCAGATCTGACACATAAATCTGAAGATGCCATAATCCTACCCAAAACAAAATATTCCCCCTCAGTTAATCCAGTCCCTTCAAGAGTTCCTTCCTCCTTCTTGGATAGGCTTAAATCTCCATCAGGATTGTCCACTCGCTTTTCCAGGAGCCTTACAGAAGACAATCTGGAGAGGCTAAAGAGGAAAATTATCTTGGTGCAGAACCAGTTAGTGCTCGTCTCGGGTCCCACCCCTTTGGGTCAGGAGATCCACACTTGCAGTACTTCATCTTTGCCTTTTCCTCCTCTAACTCTTTTCAAGGTTTCGGTGCCTTTGGATCGGACTTGCCCAGGCTCATCTGCTTTGGATCTGAGACTTTATTTACCCTTGGATCCAAGGCTTGCTCTGAGCTCTTTGGTTCAGTCTGAGCTGGAGAACTCTCAGAACTGATTCTACCCTTTCGGAACTGAGGTGCTGCATTAAACTCTGAGGGTTTTGGAGTGATCTCTATACCTTAGAGCCCTGGCAATGGTTAGTTCTGCTCCAATGTCAGCCTTGCATGGACTGTCCTCAGGGTGGGGAAGGATAGTGGATCAGGCATTGCCTGTCTCGGATCTGGGGTCCTATTCCTCACTGTGGCAGTCCACCTTGGTGGTCATAGAGAGAGCCTTGTCTGCCCTCCTGACTCAGATGATGCCTACCCCACTGGATCCTCTGTCTGCATTGGTTCCATCTCTGCATCTGGAGTCTCAGCTATCCTCTCCACAGGAACAGCTAGTACCAAAACCCCAGGCCTCCCATCAGGGTATCCTCACTTCTTCTGACACCTCCCTAGAGTATCCCACTGAGGAGGTGCCTAGGAAGAGGACATGCAAGAGGAAGCATTTAGATTCCCCTGAATCTATCACCAAAGATACAGATTTTGATGAGGGCGAAGGGTCCCCATGGTCACCTCCTGATGATGTCTCATTCAGAGACATCCTAGAAATACTAAAGCAGAGAGGTGGCTGGAAGTCCAGCAACCCTTCATTCGAGGACTCTGTTCTCCTGGAGGCTTTTGGTACTGGCCCATCTACCTCCTGAGTAACTCCACCCAATGATGAGATCATTAACTTGATCGCCCGGCAAGCATGACAGGATCCAGACACCATTGAGTCAATCCCCAGAAAAACAGATCAGATATTGACAACTCCAGAGATAAGCAGTTTTGGTCCAAAGGTGTGTCTGTTGATGCCATGGTCATGGCGGCAGCCATGAAGAAGGAACTTGCAGAGGAAAGTCCCATTGTTCATCCTCCCAACAAGATGTCTCAGGCCATTAATAGGTTCAGGAACCATGCCTATGCTTCAATGACCTTTTCATTAAGGTCACTGAATTATTTGGGACATTTTATGAGACTACAGAAGTGCCTGATTAAGGAACTATCAGATACCATCTCAGGATCTGTTTCTGAAGAGGTGAAAGCATCTGTCACCTCTCAGTTAGCTATCCTACAATTGATCTCTAACTCCTCTATGAGGCTTATTTCTAATGTTACATAAGGAACTTCTAGAGCAGGGGGTTCAGGCGTTGCCATCAGGGGACATGCCTGGATACGGTTATGTGATTTTGCAGAGCCCTTTAAGCCTTTGTTTGTCAGTGCTACTTTTGATGGAACGTGTCTGTTTGGCCTCAATGTTAAGATACTTTGTCTAGGTGTGAGAAGGATGGAAAGTCTCTTTTTGCTGTGGGCGTATGTTTTTTTAACACTCAAAGATCCTTTTCAAGGAATCATCAAGGCTGGGGTAAAATGTGGTTCAAAAAATCCCAAGGATCTTTTCAGGACACACATGGTGGAGGTTCCCTCAGAGACAAAGGGGGGAATTCTAATGGCAGATGCCACCCTTGTGGCAGAGGTGGCCCACAGAACCAAGGTTTCAGAGATTCTTTCTTTGGTAAACCATTTCAGTGCTCCTGAAAGGAGCAATCGGGGGTCATTTGTCCCTGCACCAGAGACCCTGGCTAGAAATAACAAAAGATACTTGGGTGCACAGGATCATTTCCAGAGGTTATATAATACCATTTCCCTTTTGTATAAATATGTCAAGTAGCACTTCTACAGTTAAGACACCATTAAATGTTTCGTTTAAATTTAAAATTGGGTAAAATAGTCTAAAGAACTGTGTTCCAGAAATGTTCTTTTAAAGTTAAAGGTCATCATTTCAGAAAAGTTACACCTTTCCAGACGCAAAACGGTTAAATCACAGAAGCACACTGCAACATCTCCTCAGTCACAAAATGAGTCAGCGTCTATCAGTACAGTTTCAGACTTAAATACAGTAACACAAATTCTTGTGTGAATGCTACAGAACATGTAGTACGATTTCAAATAGAAATGTTTAGAATATAATAAATTCTTATTTACATTTAATTCCAGGAAGAGAGTTAAATTGCAATATGGTAAATACATATGTAAACACAATCACTGTACGTAATATGTACATTTCTAGACCAGATACTTTTGTAATGTCTCAGGCTCACGTTATTTCACATAGTTTCTTGTTTAAAGTTAAACTATACGAGTTAAAGCAAGTATGTAAATGTTCCCATGTTTTCAGGCAGTTATATAACAGTACTAGTTTTCAGTTTATGCTTTTATCTATGTTCAGACAATACTGACAAAATGGTATTAATAGTTTAGTCTCCAGAATATAAAATTAACAGATTTCAATTTATTTTTATCTGTGTTCAGGTAACACTGTCATAAAAGGTATTAAGTATGTAAATGTTCTCATGTTTTCAGACAATTGTACAATGGCACTTGTTTTCTTTTTATCTCTGTTCAGACAATACTGACAGGAAAAAGTACTAATAGTTTAGTTTCCAGAATATAACATTACCAGTTTTCAGTTATGCTTTTATCTGTGTTTAGGTAACACTGGCAAAAGATATTTCTTGAGTATTACTTTAATTTCCAGATTATAACATTTATACACAGCTATTTTAAATGTCCAGTAATGTAAATGTCAATCAAAACATAGAAGATGACATTCATACTCAGTTATGTGTTCAGTATAGTACATTTCAGTCCAGTTTCCGAATATAACTTTAATACTCAGTTATACATTTCTGCTTCACATTGTTTAGTCAATTTTAAAGGAAGAGTGACATAATTAAGCAATAACCGACAACGTGGTGTGGTATATTGAAGATTTGCCCATGGTTGGTGTGGTTTAATCATGATGGCGAAGCCTGAGTGATTCGCCCCCGTGATTAAACAAAGGCAACCATGGGTAAATCTTCAGTATACCACAACCACGGCAGAATTTCAAATGATCTAATATCGAACCCAATATCACGAACGCTGAAAACAGCGAAGCTGCACAAAACCGAATTCTTTCCTAGGGAAAGAATTTGGTTGGCCGCTGTTGTGGCTTCGCTGTTTTCAGCGATGCGGTGGAAAATTACGGGTTGGGTTAAGGTAAGTGTGTAATTGTGCAGACGTTCGGGTTAGGGTGCGGGTCAGGTAAGTGTGCGATTGTGACAGAATTTGGGGTTAGGGGCGGGTTAAGTGAGTTAGGGTTAGGGCATGGGTGAGGTGAGTGTGCGATAGTGAGAATTTGGGGTTAGGGGCGGTTTAAGTGAGTTAGGGCACGGGTGAGGTGAGTGTGCGATAGTGAGAATTTGAGGTTAGGGGCAGGTTAAGTGAGTTAGGGTTAGGGCGCGGGTAAGGTGAGTGTGCGATATTGACGGACCTTAGGGTTAGGGTCTGGGTTAAGGTAAGTGGATAGATAGCAGTGTATGTGCAGTGTAGTGTAGGGTTAGATGTAACTTTTAAATGTATGTGTGTGGATTGCTGCTTTTTAGTGTGCTTGTGGTATGTGTGGTGTTTCTCAGAACAGCGAATATTTTCCCTGGGAAAAAATTTACTGTTTTGAGGTTTCGATATTGTTAGGGTTCGGGTTTTGCAGTTCGACATTACGGCATTCGATAATGAGCTGTTTCGATTATCTGTTATAGACCCGTTTCTTTTGCTGACATGAAAATGGGTAAACCAATATGCAAAATTACTCTCACCAGATGGCTTACTGGCTGTATTTCCTTTGTTTACAACAAATTGGATATCCCTTTACCAAAGCAAGTTCATTCTCATTCAACCAGGTCCATAGCAACTTCCTCAGCTTTTCATTCGAGGACTTCCAAAAATGACAAAGCATAAAAATTACAGAGTATAACAAGAAAATAAATTAATAACACAAATATGTACAAGATAATGGCAGTCAAGGTTAAAGTACACATATATAGTTTTGTGGTTATCCAAGTATGTACATGAAAATAACACAGCAGGAACAAGATTTTTTACAATCAGGAATAACTTATACATATAGAGTTTTCTGTTTTACAAACTAACAGATGAATTTTATGGAGGTGACAGTACAGTTTCTCTGTTCTCATAGTCAAAGTTCTACCTCTCTTTGTCTGTCTACATATAATATGCCTGCTATATTTTGTATGAGTTTCTGCAGAGTCCACTTCTGGGATGGGTCATGCTGCAACATGTCACAGTGACTGCACAGTGGCTGGTGTGTTCATATTCACTTTATGTGTTTAATGTGTTGGGCATGCACTTTCCTGCTGCCTGTCATACAGCTAATGGGAACTACTTCTGGAATTGTATGTGTTGCTCTTGTATTTCACCTCTAAGGGTTCTTTGATACACCTTATCTCTTTGAGCATGTTCCATGATGAAAATCATGTCACCTCACAAAGAAAGCAACAGACGCTTGTGGCTAGCTGAGATTATTTCCTCTGACAAGGGCTGATGTAGCTGTTAAGTTATTATTCAAACCAATGTGGGGATGCAGTCCTACCTTCCCATTTTTTCTCTTTGTTGCAGGTCCAGAAAATAGATTTACTCTGCAGGTACCATCCTACACTTGCTGAGGCTGTGTCCAAGCTGCATGAGGGTAACAAAGCTGGATGCTCTCACTAGTAGGTCACTTGTATTGCCGGATATGGTCCAGCCACAGCTATAGCAGATGGTGGAAACTGAGGTTGGAATAGCAGTAGGCAAATATATGGCCCATGGTGAAAGTATTCAGGACCAAAGTGCAGGTTTCCTTGACTGACTGGACCCTGTTATTGGGTCACTAGTTGAGTATGCGGTCTTAGCACTGCCGTACTAATCTATCATGTGAGAGTGGATCCCTGTGATGTCACCCTTCAGCTGCTCTTATTCTGTCATATCCCCAGACATATGTGCACCCTTCCTCTTCTGGCTTGCCTAATTCTCTATGCACTTTCCAACACACCCCATAATCATTTGTATGCCCTCTATTACTTTGGGTGTCCTATGTCTCCCCATCCTATTTTGTGCAGTTTTACCTCTCTTTGTCTGTGCTGTATAGTAGTTGTCTGTCTGCCCTTGCAAATAATTCTATCCCTCTTTCCTATCCTAATTTACTTTCACCCTTCTCATAGGATCATAGGCTCATGGCTCTGAGGCCCTTCCAAGTCTAGCCAAGAGTTTATCCCCAAAAAGAAACCTCAGTTAGCACCTGTCACCCCTGTCAATGAGGGACACAGGTGGAACCCTTGGGACAAAGTTGTGGTTTCCCATCCACTCATCAAGGTTGTGCTTGAAGAGGGTCAGCGAGGGGCTCTTCTATTTTCTCCCAAAACAAAAAGGGTCTCTATTCTAGCAAAAACAAGTTTCCCTCTATCCCCCATTCTGCTCACTGTTTTGTGTGATTCTCTTCTTATTCTGTCAGATTTTCCTACATTGATATATACCCATTTATTCCCTTTTATAAATTCAACAGGTGGCCTTATGTCTAGACACCACAGTAGTACAGCTATTACATACTATATAACAGCTTAGCTGTACACAAGACATAGGTTCATAGGAGGTTATTAGGCTAATGGCCCTAGGGTCCTTACAAGCCTAGCCAAGTTCAACCCTTGTTCCCTTAAGGGTCTAGAGATATGGTCTGCGTTATAAGCAGATCTAAATCAGCACTGGCTGCCCTTATCCAAGAGGGACACAGGTGAAACCCCTGGGGTAAATTTGCAGTTTCCCATCCAGTCATCCAAGTTATGCTTAAAAAGGGTTAAAGAGGAGCTCTGTTTAACTTGTATTGGAAGTTTATTCCAGCAGAGAAGGAACTTCTGGGAGACATATTTGTCTCTCTAACAAGTCCTGTTGATGTCACATTCTAGGTTAAGGTCACTAGAACGAGTGAATCATGTACCATTTGACTTAACGAATGTGCAGCATTTTGGAAAGTGACCCAACAGTGGAAGTCAGGCAACCTGCTGCTCTACTTTCCCAATACCCAGAAACATGACCTATCTCCCACTCCAGTTAATGGCTACCAGGAAATCAAATTACAAAGTTGGAAAGTGACCCAACAGTGGAAGTCAGGCAAACTCCTGCTCTACATAGGTCTCCTTGTGTCCTCAGCCTAGTCATTAAACTTGTTTCTCTCGTGGTGTGTACACTAACCTGTTCGCCATTATCTAGACTTCCTCCCCAGTAAATCCCATCCTAGCCTTGTCTAAGTTTTTTGTCACTCTGCATGGTAGTACCCCTCTTCTACCTCTTAGACTAACTGGCTCTGTATCCCCAGATTCAATTGGTGAGCCCCTTCTATTCTGGTATTTACAATAACTCACTCCCTAAGTGAAGAATTAGGTAGGTACTAGGTAAGCAAGCTGTTCATTCATAAACCCTAAAACTAGCTCACAATTCTACTGAAATATCTGCACAACCCTCCAGCTGATTGTTTTATTTTACTTTTGTGTGCTTGACTGATAAGGTCTTTGCCCACTCCATTCGTCCTTGCTATGCTTGGGGTCACTCCACTCCCCTACCCTACTCCCATTTCCACCCGCCCCCATTTCAATTATGTTTATACCCTCCTTGCTTCACCCATTTCTCTCAGTAACCAATCACATGCCACTGCCTCCATTCTCCACCAGTTATCCAATCTCATACAGCCACATCTTTCTTTACACCCTACCACTTTCTTCAGGCAACCAATAGCTATCTACTAATCTTATCACACTCCACTCCAACTCACACCTCACCCACATTCAAATTCACTGCCACCCACAAACACTAACAAAGTTACTAGTACACATAATTTCAGCTACCTTTCTAATAGCCACTTATTTAATTACTTCATACTATGGGCTACACATTACAGTTATCTCCTTACCCACATTAGTCAACACAGCCCAACCAACCAGCACTCACCCAACCACTTTAATATCACCAAATCTCTACAACAGCTCCCTCTTAGATCTCTTCTCAGTCAAATATTCTCTCACCCAACCAACATCTAACCTGTTTCTTGAATATTTACAATTACTCAGAACTTGCCCACCTACCCTTATGCAGTTTATCTCTACTTATTCAGCCTGGTGACATACACCCTAACCCTGGACCACAGTCAAGCTCCCAATCAATTCCACCACAAAAAGAAGACAACCAACAAAACCAAGTGATGCACCCCCAGAGTAGCTCTGACCACCTCATCTTAAATATTAACTTAAGGAGTATCCTAAACAAAGTGGAGCAACTCCATTCTACCCTCAGCCTATATACCCACAACATAGTCATACTAACTGAAACCTGGCTAAAACCACATATCAGAGACAGTGAACTACTAACCCAGGGCTACAACATTCATAGATTAGACAGAATTAAAAAGTGAGGTGGTGTAATTGCAATTATCTATAAAGACTCACTTAACCTAGAACAATTAGACAACTACCCCTCTGATCCAAATAGCTCTGAAGTACTAGTATCCAGCCTACAAGTAACAATAACAAATGCATCATCATCATTGCAGTCCACATCCCCCCAGGCAACAATTCTACTACAATTGAAAATATGCTCAATTGGGCAACAACCACTTGTAACCAGGAAACAATTATTGCAGGAGATTTCAACCTAGACTGGCCTTCCTGTTCTTCCAAAAACCCATCAAACCACATTAAACTATTCGTCTTTACCCAAATCATCACCACTCCAACTAGGATTGACAAACACAGCAAAAAAATCCACACTTGACTGGATTCTTACTAATAAATCCTTTTTATGCCCTCACTCTGGATGTCTCCCAGACACCCTCAGTGATCAAAGACCCACCTACCTCCTAAGACACAAAGTAAACCCTAAAAAACATCATATACAAGCACATTTGTAACACAAAGAATTTTTCCACAGATATTTTTAACTCCCTCCTGAAACAATGTAACTGGTGGCCACTAAAATACCTCCAATTAGATAATGCAACTCAATACTTTAACAACACATTCCTGGAAATCCTAGACAAAGCAGGCCCCATAAGGGAAATCCATGTAAAAACTAAACCAACCCCATGGCTAACACAACCCACTAAACTCCTTATAAAACAAAGAGACAGAGCATGGTCCCAGTATCTGTCAACCAAAAAACAAACAACCCTCTAAAACTACCAACATTTAAAAAACACAGTCAAAAAACAAAAAATCTACTATTCAACAGCTTAACAGCAACATCAGAATAACCCCCTCAAATATTTGTGCTTCTGTAAATCATATTGTCAGCCCCAAACACCCCTCAACCCCTAGCCCTACCTCCCCAAACACCACGGAAAGGATTGCCACTTAATTCAACTCTCACTTTACTAATTCCATACTATCACTAATAAATCATATCACTACCAGCCCACAGATCATACCCATCACCCCTGCCACCAATCCTGCAACTTTTAGCCTTAAACCATTACCTACAAGCTACATTAATAAACTTCTCCATCGACTGAAACCTTCAACCCTAGCAGCTGACCTGCTCCCCAATGAATTCCTAAAGATGGGCAGCTGATGCCATTACTTACCCAGTGTCCTTACTAATAAATTGGTCCATCTCTGTGCAGTATATCTCCAAACTCTCCAGGATATTGTATATTATCCTCCTGCACAAAAGAGGTACCTAAACACTACTATCTAACTACAGACCCATTGCAATACTTCCCCTTTGCCAAAATCCTAGAGAAATGTATACACTCACAAAGCCTCCCCTACCTCCTGAACAACAACCTCCTCTCAGATACACAGCATGGCTTCAGACCCAAGCATAGCACCACATCTGCCCTAATTAGCTTCACAGACATAGTCAACCTGTCAAAAAACAATGGCCTTTATGCTTCATCAGTTTTCCTAGACATGTCAAAAGCATTTGACATTGTCTCACACCAAAAAATTCTGTACCAACTAGCCACCTTAAACTTTTCACAGTCTATGTTATCATGATTCCATAGCTACTTATCAGACAGACAGCAAGCAGTTAAATGGCTAGACAATATATCCTAACACCTACCTGTCTCAGTAGGAGTACCACAAAGTTCTATACTTGGCCCACTTCTCTTTACAATTTTTACAAATTATCTCAATTCAGCCACCACATCAGCTAACATTATACAATATGCAGATGATTCTACACTCATCTGCTCAGCCACCTAAATCCCTGAACTCTTTCAAAAAACACAAACAGCATTTACAGATGCTGAACAGTACCTTACCACCAATCGACTAATACTCAACCCCAACAAGACCAAATTACTAGTATTTACCAACAATAAAATATATCATCCCCCTTCATCCTATTCATCATCTACTCCACTAACAACACCAAAATCAAGCCAGAAGACCACACCAAACTATTTGGGGTCATCATTGACAAATCCCTCAATTATGACCTCCGCATATCCCAAACCACCAAAAAGGTCTACATAAAACTCAGGGCACTCTGTAGAGCAAACCTTTCCTCACCCAAACCACCAAAATAGTCATCGCCCAAAGCCATCTACTATCCATGCCTCCCCAATTTTCATAAATTTAAAGAAATCAAATCTAAATAAACTAGAAGCCTACTGCAACAAAATACCCAGGTTTGCCACCAAACCTCCCATACAGAATGCATCACTGTAGAGCTCTTAACAAAATAGACTGGTAGGAACTCCCAAACTTTTATGCCTCAAACAACTCACAATTTGCCATTCCATCATCTACCTACCAGATAAATGTCCAGCCCTTAAAAACCTAGTCAAACCCTGCACTAGCAATCAATACCTGCTGTCATCTGACAAACTTCTTCTACAAATCTCTAAAGCCAATAATAGCAATGGAGATACAGGGAGCTTACATGAAGTGTTATGTACCACAAAAAAAATTATATGGTCTTCTGTATCTTCACTGAATGGCTCTCTCCATCACTAAGCAAAGTCTGTTTCATTTTATATACTCTTGTGTGCTAGCAGAATTTTTTGGATACTATAGATGAAGGTAAATGTAGAATAAAATGTGCACAACAGAGAAATTTTTTCTCTTGTTAATGCAAGAACCCTGTATTTCTTTGGTGGCTTTAATATAGCTAAATGTTAACATATTTCAATTAATTTTCATGTTTTACTTTAGTGGGATTATCCATGGACCTATTTTAGCCACAACACATGATGCAGGGTCAAAGGTAAATAATTCATTGGGTATAAGGCTTATCCTTATTAGTATTTTTCTTTCTTTTTTTTTATTTGGCACTCATTCCAATTAAATAAATAAATAAAAGCAAAAATAACATACCCTACCCCCTCACATTTCTAAATATACTATCTCTGAGATCACGCATCAGTTGAGAAAGGAGAACTCTCTTACTCACTCTATAATATGATCTTGCCTGATAACACTTTAAAGCATTCAGTGAAAGTAGCTGTTGAATTTACAAAATACTTAACTAATCACAATAGAACGTCTACACTCACTACAGCTTTATATTCTGAACTAATTACAGATTTAATTCTGTCCCTCTTAGGGATAATGACATTGCTTTTGAGACAGTATATGTGCTTGGTAAAATGACCACTCTTCAGAATTATTTTTATTTATTTTGATATGTAAGTGGAAGTGTGTGAGACAGAAAAAAAAGGAGGTGTATACATTGGACAGTTAGGATTCAAGAGGAGCAGAAAGGCAGACTCTACACAGTAGGTCACCCTTTACGACACTTCTGGTTGCGAACCTCTTACCTGATATGTCTGGACAAGGTCATATGGGTCACATTATTTCTTTGAAACATTTTATATATTGGTAGTGCTCATTTTGCCCACTCAGCCTCTGCTTATACTTATTATGACTGTATCTAATGAAGTAATGCAGTGTCATTTTAGCTTCATGCACTTGATCCTTTGCCTGGCTCAGTGATATCCACACGTTGATACATTGTCAGGGGGATTTATGGTTCTCCTTGTCATTAATGGGGTATGATGACTTTGTCTCTTTAGATATTTAATTCAATTACAGGTAGATTAGTGTCACTTTCTCCAATGTATCCATTGCTTTTTATGTTTTACTTGAAACAATTTATCCCACTTATTGATAGTCATCAACTCCTCCCAGCAAATCAGCCCATTCATTCTCCATGTATAAGGTAGCCATCAGGGACATTTCAAGTTTTTGTCCTTTAGGTCCTTCTTGCTGCACCCACCCAGCAACAACACAGTGGACATCAGTGCTGCACAGCCCATTACAAGGCACTGATATAAGCATGATAGCTTTCCACCTACAACAGGCACCATGCAGCAATTTTCCTGGTCTACAGCAAGGAAACCTGGCCAAAGGGCATATGCCAGTTTCTTTGGTCTACACAAAGGAAATCTGGTCAAAGGACATATGCTCAAAGCACATGCATAATCCCACCACTCCAATCCCCCCTGGATTGAGCACACCTGTTCTACCCTGCCTGTGCAATCAATTGTCTGAGCTGCTAATTAAACCTGAGTTACTTGGGCTAAAGTCAGGACTATATTCCTTTATGTCACTGACACAGGAAGCCTTTCATATTTCTACTGGACCTTATTATATAGTTTGCAGCTTTACATTTCTATTTTGTGTTACATTTTCTTTGATAATTTTATTTGTTCTATTTCCTTTATATATTTATCTCATCTTGTTGGGTAACATCTCACAAATGTGTACCTACTTTCTCCCTTTGCTGAATGTAACATAGTGATACTGTTATAACTTTATTTTACAGGACATCTGCTTACTTGTTTTATACTACTCTGTCCTATGTAGATTGTAGTGAATTGTTGGCTTAAGGAAGTTATGCAATAAATATTTCTAGTTTAAGGCACAGCCCACTAAAGGCTGTCGGCTTCTCATATGTGACTTGTTAGCTCCCTGGATTTGTTATACAGTGTACAACGCAAAATGTTTATTGCATGCAACTCTGGTCATCAAATCAAACCAGTTACTGCCATGAACCAAAAACATGACTTCAATAAATATCTGGGGCTTTATTCTTGTTAGCAGAAATTAATTTCTGGAGCAGTCTTGCTGTGGTATCACAGAATAAATACTCAGGGGAATAGATAGAAGAAAGGAATATAGAACTTTATATCCACACCTCATGTAGTCTGAATAACAAGTGTAAGCAAAACTGGTAACATTAATCAAAGTGTAACACAACATAGATTCATAGGTTCTTAGGTACTTACTAGGTTGTTGATCAGTGAGGATCTTCAAAGGCCTAGCTATATATTCCCATGAAATTTTTAGCCCTGGTACTTTAAGTACAAATAACACAGAGCTGGGTAGAACATGTACATGTTGTCCCTATCCTTAAATGACAAGTTTGCTAAACCAGGAGTGAATTTGCCGTTTCCATACCATTTGTCCAGATTATGTTTGAATAGAGTAATGGAAGTACTTAGCTTTATGTGGAGAGGAAGACGATTCCAAGAAGTGGTATTCTCTGTGATACATACCTATCCCTCCAACCTGTTCTATTTATATTGTAGAAGAGATTAAGATCTCTTGAGTGTTTATTCCACCATTGGACTTGCAGATGTGCAGTAGTTCAGAGAGAAGAAGAGAGGAGAGAATCTGATGAGGCTCTATATGTGAAGCAGAGATCACACATACTCAGTCATCAGCCTAATAAGTGCCGAATAAAGTAGAATAATCGCATCCCTGGATTCAGATGAACGACACTTACTAATAAGCTATACAATTAAAATGGGCTTTCTCATAATAGTGTATATATAATTATTGAAGGAGAGTTTGCTGTCCACACAGGTTCCCAGGTCCCTAACTACTGAATCCCTTTTCAGGGGTGTGTTGTCGAAGTGATAGCTACAATGGATGTCACGCTTACTAAAGGAGATTATTATACATTTTTGGCATTTAGTTTCAGACCATGGTTATGACACCATCTATTTGTTTGTGAAAGAGCCTTTTGGATGACCTTTGGAAAGTTTACGAACTCACCAAGTTTACAGTCATCTGCAAACTTGGTCACCCACAAACCATTTACATTAGAGTTGATCTACAAGAAGTAAATGCCAAAGAGGAGTGACCCAAGGACTAAACCCTGGCAACTAGTGAAAGGTCTTTTGAAAGAGGTACAGTCACCAACCCTAATTTCCTTGGTTCTATTTGTGATTCAGTTTGCTATCCAACAAGTTACGTAGGGTTTAACATTTAGCTGTGACAGTTTATCAACAATAACTGAATGTGGGATGGTTTTGAAATCCTTTGTGAGGTTTACGTATGTTGTGTGTGTACCGATTTTCCCATATACATTGTTTCATTAACCTTTTAAAGAAGTCAACCAAGTTAAGCAGGCAGAATCTACCCTTCCCAAAACTGAGCTGCTTTGAGTTAAGCATTTACAGGTTACCTATGTCCTTATTTATTAATCTGTAATGATCCATTCCATGGCCTTACAGATGTGGCTAGTCAGACTTTTGTGTCTATAATTACCCAGGTCTGCTGATGCCCCATCTTTGTGCAGGGGATTGACTGTTTTTATACCCATTCTTCTGTCACAAAGCTTGTTTGAAGACTGATATTGGATAGCCTCCACAGAGGGTTTGACAGGTCCTATTTCGGGCTGGTCAGTAGGTAGCCTGGTGTGTTATCTAGTCCCATGGAAGCAGTGTTTTTGGCCTTGGGAAATGCTTTGAGGGGGTGTAGATGCAGGTATGTCATCTAGGAATGTAGGGTTGGGGGTTAGAGCTAAATTTATCTGCTAATAGACTGGCTACGTCCTCTAGGTCTAAGTATGTGGTATAATTTGCTATAGCACTGTATTAGTGCTGGGCATTTCTGAGGTTTCTCATATATAGATTTATTTTATAGTTTTCTAAGTTTACTTTGTGTAGGAAAAAAGGCTACTTACATTTATATCATGTGTGGCTAGGTGAGTTTGGCACATTGGTTAAGGTATTCACCTCACAGACACAAGTTACAGGGTTTGATTCTGACCTCGAGTTATTTTTTAAGCATAAAATTGTCCTTCAGAGCATTTAGCCTATTCACCTAAGAACCTTAAGAACGTATTAAAAAGTGGGGAGTTGGCATAACAGTTAAGGTAGTGAAAAACGGGGATTCCAACCACAGTAACCACAAATAACAGAAGAAAAACAGGCTGGAAGGAAGCACTCAGGTTCACAGTTTCTTCAAGGTTTAATGGTACGAGTAGTAGATAAGCAAAAACACCAAAATGCTGATAACACTCCATATACGTTTTCGTTCACAAGAACTTCATCAGAATAATAAATAACATAACAAAGGCCCATTAAATAGTTCCCCTAATCAAAAAATGAGCAATAAAATAACAGTATATAATTTAAAAAGATATTTTAAAATTCCAAGTGCTGCTACCTGGTGTCAGAACATGCTAATTACACCCTAAAAAACAATAGTAAAAAAATATATATAAAAAACTGTAACTGCAATCACTCATAACGTCAATAAAATATCTCAATAATGTATTGATATAAAATTAATAAAAATACATATTTGTACTAATATAAAAAGTGTGAGTTTCCAAAATAATTTATAACTTGGCAGACCTGAGTTTTAGTAGAGGTGCTACTGAGATGTTCTCATTTAACCCGGGGGTCCTGCTTGCATCTAGGGTAATCTGCCACAATAATTCCCTGTACTCAAGGATAGTCTCCCATGCACCCCCCTCACATCCTGAATAGCAACCTCTAAAACAAAAAACTCAAACTTTGCCTCTGGGCAGTCCAAAGAATGTTTATACAGAACATTTTTGACATTACATTTCTTAACATCATACATGTGCTCATATATACGTCTTTTTAACTTTCTTTCTGTCTTGCCCACATAAAAGGCTTCACAGATCTTACACACAACTAAATATACTAGCCTACTAGTATAACAGTTACTAAAACTTTTGACATACACCCATTTATTCCTACTTTTTAAAAATACCCGGTCAGTGTTAGAAATAAAATTGCACTGAGTGCATGCTCCACATTTAAAAGTACCATTTCTCTTGGTGGTATGTGCAGGGTTCTGTTTACCCCCACCCTCCAAGAGATCTTTCAGATTTGTTTCCCCTCTTATAACTGATCTTCAGGGGTCCCTTGTCAATACCTTTGAGATCCGTCAATGAAATGAACCTATTCCATTCCTTTGTTATTGTGTCCACTACCATTTTGGAGTCCAAGTTAAAATTTAAAGTAAGAGCTTTTAAGTAAGCCAAGGGGTTAACTTCACTTAATACATGTTGATTTGTGTCCAGTCCTTTACCCAACATTGGGTAGTACCTAGTGTGGTGTAAATTACTTACATAGGTACGACTGTCCTGTAAGTTCCTACTGAACTGTAGGTTAATTTCATTGACGGATCTCAAAGGTATTGACAAGGGACCCCTGAAGATCAGTTATAAGAGGGGAAAAAAATCTGAAAGCTCTCTTGGAGGGTGGGAGTAAACAGAAGCCTGCACATACCACCAAGAGAAAAGGTACTTTTAAATATGGAGCATGCACACAGTGCAATTTTATTTCTAACACTGACCAGGTATTTTTAAAAAGTAGGAATAAATGGGTGTATGGTAAAAGTTTTAATAACTGCAATACTAGTGGGCTAGTATATTTAGTTGTGTGCAAGATCTGTGAAGCCTTTTACGTGAGCAAGATAGAAATAAAGTTGAAAAGACGTATATATGAGCAGATGTATGATGTTAAGAAATGTAATGTCAAAAATGCTCTGTATATTGCTCTGTATAAACATTCTTTGGACTTCCCAGAGGCAAGGTTTGAGTTTTTTGTTTTAGAGGTTGCTATTCAGGATGTGAGGGGGGGTGCATGGGAGACTATCCTTGAGTATAGGGAATTATTGTGGCAGATTAGCCTAGATGCAAGCAGGACCCCCGGGTTAAATGAGAACATCTCAATAGCACCTCTACTAAAACTCAGGTCTGCCAAGTTATAAATTATTTTGGAAACTCACACTTTTTATATTAGTACAAATATGTATTTTTATTAATTTTATATCAATACACTATTGAGATATTTTATTGACATTATGAGTGATTGCAGTTGGTAGTGGTGCTGCGGTAGTGTTGTCGCCTCACAGCAAGACGTTGTCCCGTTCAATTCTCAGCTAGAGCGTCTTCTGTGTGGAGGCGTGCTTTTGTTGAAGGTTGTGCGTCAGAGCTGGTAACTCGGCACGTAAAAATCCACTACCAAACATTAGCGACCGGAGTTCTGCTGTGGCGACCCCTAACCGGGATAAGCCGAAAGACACACACACACACATGAGTGATTGCAGTTACAGTTTTTTATATATATATTTTTACCAGTTTTTTTTAGAGTGTAATTAGCATGCTCTGACACCAGGTGGCAGCACTTGGAATTTTAAAATGTCTTTAAATTATATACTGTTATTTTATTGCTCATTTTTTGATTAGGGGAACTATTTAATGGGCCTTTGTTATGTTATTTATTATTCTGATGAAGTTCTTGTGAACGAAAACATATTTGGAGTGTTATCAGTGTTTTGGTGGGATTTTTGCTTATCTACTACTTGTGCCATTAACTGCGGTGGTGGTGCTGTGGTAGCATTGTCGCCTCACAGTAAGACGTTGTTCTGTTCGATTCTCAGCTAGAGCATCTTCTGTGTGGAGACATGCATGAATGGGCGTACCTTCATTGAAGGTTGTGTGTCAGGGCCGGCAACTCGGCATGTAAAAATCTACTGCCAATCATTAGTGGACCTGAGTTCCGCTGTGGCAACCCCTAACTGGGAAAAGGCAAAAGACACAACAACAACTACTTATGCCATTAAACCTTGAAGAAACTGTGAACCTGAGTGCTTTCTTCCAGCCTGTTTTTCTTCTGTTATAACAGTTAAGGTGTTTACCTTATAGACACAAGGTGTAGGGTTTGATTCTCACATGGGATAATTGACTAGGCTTAAAATAGCCCACAAGGGCAGTAAACCTAGTACTAATTTATTGTTACTGACAATTGCCACAGAGATTAAGGTTCTGAGCTGTATTTTCTGTGGTACAGGGTTTGATTCCCTCAGCCCTCGTTTGCCTTTGTGATGTTGAGCAAGTCACTTAACCAGACATTTCTCCTGGGTTGTGTCTGAATAGGGACTGTTTGTCCATTGCACTGACCTTGTTTTTTTTTCAAATAGAAATTTTATTGATTTTACAATACATAAATATCACAAATAATTGCAGTTTAACAATGAGCAGTAATACAGAAGAGAACATATAACTACTAGCTATATGCAATATGTACAATAGTGCTGCTTAAGACAAATATGACACCTGGGAGTAAACCTAATGTAAAATCTAGATGAAAGAGGATGAATACTGTAATGGAACATAATGTATTGCCCTTGGTTTGAAATTTATAAAGGGGATAGAGGAGAAGACATAAAACTTATCTTAAGCCACCGTGCAGTCAGGGTAGGGATAAATGGGGAAGTAGAAGGAGTTAAATAAGCTTATTGGGGAGGAATATATAGTAGTGATGTACTACCATTTATACGTACTTAGTTGTCAGCCAAGTCCTCAAATATGGTATTCCAACATGTCAGGTAATAAGCACGCTTACGGGAGTTTGTTATTAGGAATTTTTGTGAAGTAATGTATTTAATAGCCAAACACCTAAACCCTCTCTAGGACATTTTAGTACGATCTAGCCAATATTTGGTAATGTAGAATTTGACTAATAGACAAAGTGTAATTAAAGATATGCAATCTCAGTTTTGACATTTTAAGATTAGTAACATGTAGCAATGCTATCTCCCATGAGAGAATTGATCTTTTTCTCTAGCCCACTCCTGGCTGCTGTGTTTCCCTGAGGATAGCGTTTGCGTGTGCAACCCTCCTGCTAGTGTTACCCCCCCCCCCAGCTTCAGTGTCCTGCTGTCTACCAGAGGCCCTGAGATAATCTTCAGCACAGTTTCAGATACCTCCTCCCAGTATAGGGAAAAGAGCCTTGTCCTCCTATGCTGTACTGCCTTTGAGACGCTAAGAATTTACTTTTTGGAACGTGCAACCCTCCTGCTAGTGTTAACCCCCCAGCTTCAGTGTCCTGCTCTCTACCAGAGGCCCTGAGATAATCTTCAGCACAGTTTCAGATACCTCCTCCCAGTATATGGAAAAGAGCCTTGTCCTGCTATGCTGTACTGCCTTTGAGACACTGAGAATTTACTTTTTGGAACGTGCAACCCTCCTGCTAGTGTTAACCCCCCAGCTTCAGTGTCCTGCTCTCTACCAGAGGCCCTGAGATAATCTTCAGCACAGTTTCAGATACCTCCTCCCAGTATAGGGAAAAGAGCCTTGTCCTCCTATGCTGTACTGCCTTTGAGACGCTAAGAATTTACTTTTTGGAACGTGCAACCCTCCTGCTAGTGTTAACCCCCCAGCTTCAGTGTCCTGCTCTCTACCAGAGGCCCTGAGATAATCTTCAGCACAGTTTCAGATACCTCCTCCCAGTATAGGGAAAAGAGCCTTGTCCTGCTATGCTGTACTGCCTTTGAGACACTGAGAATTTACTTTTTGGAACGTGCAACCCTCCTGCTAGTGTTAACCCCCCAGCTTCAGTGTCCTGCTGTCTACCAGAGGCCCTGAGATAATCTTCAGCACAGTTTCAGATACCTCCTCCCAGTATAGGGAAATGAGCCTTGTCCTCCTATGCTGTACTGCCTTTGAAATGCTGAAAATTTACTTTTTGGAATGTGCAATCCTCCTGCTAGTGTTAACCACCCAGCTTCAGTGTCCTGCTGTATACTAGAGGCCCTGAGATAATCTTCAGCACCGTTTCAGATACCTACTCCCAGTATAGGGAAAAGAGCCTTGTCCTCCTATGTTGTACTGCATTTGAGATGCTGAGAATTTACTTTTTGGAACGTGCAACCCTCCTGCTAGTGTTAACCCCCCCCAGCTTCAGTGTCCTACTGTCTACCAGAGGCCCTGAGATAATCTTCAGCACAGTTTCAGATACTTCCTCCCAGTATAGGGAAAAGAGCCTTGTCCTTCTATGCCTTTGAGATGCTGAGAATTTACTTTTTGGAAGTATGTGTATAATACTTCTTACAGCCTAATTGAATTATAGCCTGTCTTAATATTGTTTAAGTGAACGCTCCCTGCCAGGTCAACCAGCAGTTATAGCCTCCTAATCTTCACCCCTATATTCCCCTTTTAGCCTCTCTGCTGTATCTCGCCCCCTCATTTGCCATGGTGTTATGGCGGTAGCGTTGTTACCTCACAGCAAGAGGTTCTCCCGTTCGATTCTCGGCTTGTTTGGGAGTGCCTTCTGTGGAGTCTGCATGTCCTCCCCGCGGTTGGGTAGCGTTTGAAAGACATGCGTGCGTAAATGGGCACGCCTTCGTTGAAGGTTGGGCATCGAGCTGGCACCTCAGCGTTGTGTAAAAATCTACTGCCAATCATTAGCAGACCGGAGTTCTGCTGTGGCGACCCCTTACCGGGAAAAAGCCGAAAGACAAAAAACATTAACTTTTTTTTTACTTTTTTCTCTCTCTTTCTCCTATTTCCCCACTTTTACTCTTTTATTTACTATGGGGTAAGCCTTATTATATAGTACCTACTGTGACCAGTAGAGGGCAGTAGTACCCTTTTCCCCAATTCTTACTTGTTGTAAGCTTCTGTAATTAAACCAGTTTATGACTCTTTTTCTGTCTCAGTTACCTCCTATACCTTATCCCTATACTACTGTATCTACCCATATCTGCTCTCCACTCACACTACCATCCTAGATACCTTACTTTGAACTCACCTTCCATCATTGCTGATTGTTTTTCCTCTGCACTGGTCCCCTTGGTTCTGGCGTTTTTGTGCCGACTATTGCTTCCTTTTGCTGGCCTCTTCTTTACAGCCCCCTTTCTCTCGAGTTTCTTGCCTTTTCCTCTCCCTCCCCCACTCGCTAGCCACATGCACATACCTGCCTAACTCCATCTCCCTATTTAACTATCTGCACCTGCCCTTAAACTTATAAATCCACCCCATCTCTCAGGGCGCCATCTTTTTCTCTAGCCCACTCCTGGCTGCTGTGTTTCCCTGAGGGTAGCATGTGCGGTAAGTTGCTGTTTTGAACCATTTTACCTTGCCTAATGTTTCTGTTTAGAATACAGACAAGTAAGTGGCTAACACCCTCTTCTATCTATGATTGTCAATAAATAAGTGTTCATGATGTATTGTAATATGTATTGTCCAATTTAATGGCTCCTGCTTGATGCACAGTAGAGATATTTAATAGTAGATACATGCGAATATTGCCGACCATTACCTGAACTGCATATACTGAGGGAAATTGGTCTAGGGCTTTCTGTCCTCCTCCATTACTTTACTACTTTGCCTGCTTGTCATTGGGAACATTTGGCGTTGGTGTAGTCTTTCGCGTGCCTTATCTTAACACTATATGCATAAGCGTTTATTCACTGTTGTGACAACTACTATTATTCCCCTAGCTAGTTTCATTTTTCATTGATTGTTCTATGTTGTATACCTTGTCTTGTAGATACTGTGCCTGTAAGCGTATTTTACCCTCCATAAAGCAAGTGTAGAGTATGATCTTAGTACTGCTGGTACCTCCCTTAGTTTCCTAATTCACTTTTCATTACTGCTTTGCCTGTTCTAACGCTGATGTTTGTTAGCGCGCGTTCTCCCGAATGCAGAAGTAGCTAAGAACCAGCTATTAACAGCCTGCCTCCATCACACTCCCATATCTTATGTGTGGATAGCGATAGCCTCTTTCATAACTTTTTGTCTGAATGAGTGCTATTTTATCACAGTATATAGGTTCATAGGTTCATAGGTTCATAGTAGGCTATCTGCCCTAGGGCATTTATAAGCCTAGCCAGAGTGTGTTTGGCTTTCGCCACCCATTTTAAATTAATTTTGCTATGCCCTTTTTCGAGGTTAGTATACTGTGCCTCTGTCTAACAGTGACACAGAAATGATACCTGGGGTAAACCTACGATCTCCCATCTACTCATCAAGATTCCTCTTGAAGAGAGTCAATGAGGGACTCTGCCTAACCTGGACTGGGATTTTATTCCAGAGTGAAGGGAGCCTCTGGGTTATGAATCTGTCCCTCCAGCATGTCCTATTTATTTCAGTGCTGAGGTTCAAGTCTCTTGGGCGTGTAGCTCGATGGGATTTGGATTTTCTGAGGTGCAGCATGTCCATTAATTCCGGGTTGGACATGGCTTTATACGTCAGGCACAGATCGCCGCTGAGCAGGCGGTATGCCACTGAGTAGGGCTGGGGTTTCTTTAACCGGGCAGCATATGGCATCTGTTTGAGCCCTTTGATCCTCTTGGTGAGGTACTTTTGGGGTCTTTCCAGTTGCTGCAGGTGTCTGGTAAGGTACATCCCAAAAGGGGCATTGTACTCAATTATAGGCCTGATGAGGGATGAGTAAAGAGGTACGATGACCTCCCCTGATCTAGATGTGAATCCCTTCATGATTAGGTGGGCTATATAAAATGTTTTTCTAACCACTTTGGCCATGTGGTTGTCAAATGAGAGATTGCTATCAACTTGGATCCCCAGGTCCCTAATTACTTCTTCTGCACTTAATGGATTACCACCTATGTGGTAATTTGTGGGCACTTTGTTTTTGCCAAAAGGGATGACTATACACTTTTAGGCGTTTAGCTTGAGGCCATGGCTCTGGCACCAGTTGTCTGTTTCTATGAGGCCCTTTTGGAGGATGCTTGTGTCCGCTGGTGAGTCGATTATGGCGCCCAGTTTGTAGTCATCTGCGAACTTGGTCAGCCACAGTCCTTCCATGTTGGCTTGTACCTCCGAGAAATATATACCGAACAAGAGAGGTCCCAAGACTGAGCCTTGTGGGATGCCACTTGTAACTGGTTTGGAGTCTGACATGGCTCCAGCAATTCTAACCATGTGGGTTCTGTCCTTGAGCCAGTTTGCAACCCATCTAATGACATAGGGGTTTATATTTAAGCTGGTGAACTTATCTATAATGCCTGAGTGGGGTTTTGTATCGAAGGCTTTTGTGAGGTCCAGGTAGGCTGTGTGGACCACCTTCCCCTCGTCAATGGCCTTGGTGACTATTTCAAAGAAATTGACCAGGTTTAAGAGGCAGGATCTGCCCTTAACAAAGCCGAACTGGGTAGGATAGAGCGTACATCACTCTAGATAATCTGCTCCCTCCTATAATCAGTGCATAGCATCCAAGTTAAGTTGTTTGCCCATTTTCTTTTACAAAGCTGGTGCTAGTGCTTTTTTCCCTGTATAGGGGATTTAGTACCAAGTCTCCCTTCTAATAGCTCTGTACCACTATCTCGAGCTAAATGATAACATTCAGGCTTTCAAAGTAATGTAGGTATTTCCTTATGTCATTACAGTCCCTTATTTAAATAAACATAACATCAAACACCTAGGTAGACTGCCTCTCTAACGGGTAAACTAAATATTTGTTATAACAAGCTGGATGAATCCCATGCTCCTAGTGACTGGACCCACAGGATATGCTGCAGTTAGTCTTGTACTACTGAAGGGCTATTAGCCTCGAGACACCCAGTAAGCATGCTTATAGATGACTGTGTGTAATCATAGTTTACTGATTAGACAAGCTCGTTTTGATTTTACAAGTGTTTTAGTTAGACTTGCTGTTTGTACTTTCAAATTGAAATTGCTGCTTAACTAAAGGACCTTTTTTTTAGATGTGTATATATATATATATATATATATATATATATATATATATATATATATATATATATATATATATACATATATATATATATATATATATATATATATATATATATATATATATATATATATATATATATATATATATATATATATATATATATAATATTTTTGTATATCTTAGAGTATGTTTTTATGTACTACTGCCTAATTGACTCAGTATCCGTGGATATTTTTAACCTTGCCTACTACTACTCTTGAAGGTTTTTTTTGTGCATACTGTGTAGCACTATATTTTGGTTGCTTAACACCTGCTGCTTTTACTGGTATATGTGTTTATATTGCTCTGTTTCCTTAACATTTTTCTCTTTACTTCCTTTCAAGCGTGCAACCCTCCTGCTAGTGTTAACCCACCAGCTTCAGTGTCCTGCTGTCTACCAGAGGGCCTGAGATAATCTTCAGCACAGTTTCAGATACCTCCTCCCAGTATAGGGAAAAGAGCCTTGTCCTCCTATGCTGTTCTGCCTTTGAGACGCTGAGAATTTACTTTTTGGAAATATGTGTATAATACTTCTTACAGCCTAATTGAACTATAGCCTGTCTTAATATTGTTTAAGAGAACGCTCCCTGCCAGGTCAACCAGCAGTTATAGCCTCCTAATCTTCACCGCTATATTCCCTTTTAGCCTCTCTGCTGTATTGTGAACCCCCTCATTTTATCTACTTATTAACTTTTTTTTCTCTCTCTTTCTCCTATTTCCCCACTTTTACTCTTTTATTCACTACGGGGTAAGCCTTATTATATAGTACCTACTGTGACCAGTAGAGGGCAGTAGTACATTTTTCCCCAATTCTTACTTGTTGTAAGCTTCTGTAATTAAACTAGTTTCTGACTCTTTTTCTGTCTCAGTTATCTCCTATACCTTATCCCTATACTACTGTATCTACCCATATCTGCTCTCCAGTCACTCTACCATCCTAGATACCTTACTTTGAACTGACCACCCTTCATTGCTGATTGTTTTTCCTCTGCACTGGTCCTCTTGGCTCTGCCCCGCTTCATTCACCCTGTGGGCTCACTCCGCTCCCCTACCCTACCACCAATTCCCACCCACCCCAGTGTCTTTACACTTATACTTCCTAAACCACACCCCCTTCCCTACTCTACCAATCCTCTGCTTCAACCACTCTACACTCCTCCTCTTACCGCCTATCTCCTTACTCCAACTTTCTCTACTACTCCAACTTTCTTCACTACGTTTTACCCTACTACTGCCTATTTCCTTACTCCAACTTTCTCTACTACCTTTTACCCTACTACTTTTCCCTATTTTTTTTTCCTTCACAAGTCCTCCTTCTAAGACTTTACCTATTACCAATTTCTACTTTTCTCTTATCTCCAATCTTTTAATGCAGTTACACAAGCAATCCTATTACAGCTGTACAGTTAATTATAGCAATATGCCTACAGCAAATAAAGCTCTCCAAACTAAGTTAATACTCATAACCATACTTATACCAGTACTCACTTCTGCCTACCTCCTCACCTCCTTCAAAAAGGTTAAATATTTCCACTACAACTACTCTCTAAAACAAACAGCCATTCAAAACTCTACCCTTACCCATTTTCAGATAAATATTTCATCCACTCCCTGCTACCTGCTAGCCAAATTCCATCCCCTCACACACATTAATTTCCATAACTCCACTGTAAAGAAATTAAAATATCTAACTAGCTTCATCTATAACCCAATTTCTAGACTAAAATCTCCCACCTTAAAAGATGGTGACATCCACCCCAACCCAGGCCCAACCAATGTTTCCACAGTAACAACTCAAAGCACCACTCCCTCTACCCTACCTACCTTGACCAGTCTCTCCAACTCCTTATTAATAGGACATCTTAATATCCACAGTATTAACAACAAAGTTGCCCATTTCCATGCCCTGCTTGCAATTCATTCCTTTGATATATTCTGTCTTACAGAAACTTGGCTAAAACCAGGAACTAAAGACATTGAGATAATTCCCCCAGGTTATAATATATTGAGACTTGACTGCACAAAACACAAGGGTGGAGGAATAGCTCTTCTTTTTAAAACTGAATTACATGTCTCCTCAATACCCTACACCCCCCCAAGATAGTAAGGCAGAAGTCCTTATCTCTAGACTGCAACTCAATGCTAGTAAATCACTAAACATCATCTGTATCTACCTACCTCCTGGTAATAATAGCACTACTATAGAGGAGATTCTAAGTTGGATATCTACTACTTATCCACAAGAAACAATTATATTAGGTGACTTTAATACTGACTGGAAGTGTGTCAATACTGACAACCCTTCCTCACATATTAATCTTCATGGATTCAATCAAACAATCTCCACCACTACTAGAACTAACAAACCAAACAAAAAAGAGAGTATCTTAGATTGGATTCTTATTAACAAACAACAACAAACTTATAAAATAGGAACTTTGCCTGATGATGTAAGTGATCATACTTTAACTTATATTATAAGACAAAAAATGATATTCCTAACTCCCCCATGTACAGGATCTCACGGTCCCATAAACACTTTAACTCTGTAATTTTCCAAAATGAACTTAATGCCTGTGACTGGACCCCTCTAAAAACTCTCCCACTCGAAGAGACTGTTAAATATTTCAACTCCAAATTCTTAACAATCCTAGATGAACATGCACCCAGACGGTCTATTAGAATGAAGTCTAAGCCAGCCCCCTGGCTGTCAAAAGACACTAGACAAAAGATATTGCTGAGGAACAAATCTTGGGCTAAGTGGAGAGCTACCAGAACAATCTCTGAGCAACAAACCTTTAGACAATTGAGAAACATTACAAAAAGAGCCATACTCACTGACAAAAAGAACTACTATTGGAAACTACAGCAAACCCACCATAATAATCCACAAAAGTTCTGGTCAAGCATAAATAGACTTCTACACCCTGGCCACTCTAGCACACCATCTCCACTTGGAGCTGATAATAATACCCCCCAGCAAACTACCAATAACTTTAATACCTTCTTTACAGACACCATACAATCTTTAGCACAACAACTATCCACTGACAATGCTAGTCTCCCTGCCTCTTTACCTAATTCTCTACCAACCTTCCAACTACAACCCATCTCTACTACCTACATCCAAAAAATCATCCAAAAACTTAAACCATGTACCCCCTCTGCAGACAAGTTACCATCAGAATACTTGAAAAAAGCAGCTAAATCAGTTGCCTATCCTATATCCATCCTTATAAATAGAACCATAAATGAAGGAATTATCCCAGACATCTGGAAAATCTCCCACATAATCCCTTTACATAAAGGTGGTAACTCTAATGATTATTCCAATCACAGTCCCATAGCTCTCTTATCACCCTTAGCTAAAGTCATGGAAAAATGCATTCATCGCCAGCTAATAGATCACTTAACCCAGCATAACATCTTAGCTAACTGCTACCATGGCTTTAGACCATTTCATAGTACCACTACAGCTCTCCTTTCTTTCACCAACTCCATCAACTGTAACCATAACAATAATTGCCTCTCTTTTGCACTCTTTATTGACCTGTCAAAAGCTTTTGACATGGTAAACCACTCTTTACTCATAAAGATCCTTGAATCCCTCTTTCTAGACACCAAGGCTGTCCTCTGGTTCAAGTCCTACCTTAACAATAGGCAACAGGCAGTTCTCTGGGGAAATAAGCTATCTTCCCACCTGCCCGTCTCTCTTGGAGTACCTCAGGGCTCTATTCTAGGATCTCTTCTTTTCTTCCTGTTCATCAATGACCTCTATGTAGCAATCCCTCAAGCCACCTGTATACAATATGCAGATGATTCTATTCTCATTTGTTCTGTCAACTCTATATCTCAACTACATTCTCTAACCCAGAAAGTATTCACCACAGTAGTAGCTTTGTTCTTGAAACGCTGCCTCCTTTTGAATGCCAAAAAGATCAAGCTCTTACTCTTTACACCTAACAATAAATCCCCCTCTATAGACTTCTCAATCAAATCCAGTAGCGGCACCCTTATGTCCCCAGACTCTACCACCAAACTTCTAGGAATCAAAATAGACAATAAACTCACCTTTGACAACAATATTAATAACTCCATTAAAACAGTAAATAGAAAATTGGGCTCCTTATATAGAATGAAACCCTTCTTAACTCCAACATCCAGAACTAAAATTTCCCACTCCCATTTAATCTTGACTCTTCTTTATGCCTCACCCATATATACTAACCTAAAAAAAAAGTAACCTCATCAAACTAGGTAACTCCTATAATAATATAGCCAGATTTGCCACTGGGAACCCATTTAGAACTCACCATTGTCAGAACCTAAAGCAACTAGACTGGCTAGAACTAAAAAACATTCTGATACTCTCCCAACTTACCATTGCTCATAAGATATTTTACCAACCTAACAACACCCCAATACTTTCCAACCTTATTACCCCCTATAGGGATCTCAACTCATTACGCTCCTCTAGTAAACTTCTTGCTAGCATAAGCAAGTCTAATAACTTGGCTGGGGACTCCTTGTTCTCCAATACTGCTGGAAAAAACTGGAACCTTCTGCCACCTGATCTAACATTACAACCTTCCCTCCCACTCTTTAAACAAAGGCTCAAGAAACATCTTAAAACACACTGGTTATGCCCCTGTTGCTACCCTGACTAATCATTGCTTTCACTACTGCTATTTCTATACTGCCTCCTCTCACTAATCAATATTACTTTACCTCTCTGTAAGTAGTAACTATCACTTGTAAATTAAATAACTTTGACATGAATGTAAATTTCACATTTTCTGTATATTACCACAGATATACTGTAAAGTGACTTACCCTAGCCTGTAAGTATATAGCTATTCAACGCAATTTTCCTCTCATTAATACTCACTACTTAATATTGTAATGTCCTTTATTTGTATATGTATGATATATTTGTGTTAGTAGATTTCTGTGTTACAAATGGAGTTTTCTCCCCGGGCCTCTACTGAAAATGGAAATATATCCAGCTGGACTAGCCCAGTTAACAAATTTAAAATAAAATAAATAAATAAATAAAATTTATGGTATCCCATCTTGTCGAGTCTCACTTTGAGAGAGCACCAAATACTGTGGGAGTATCTGCAAAACCATATTATATATAAGATATCAGCCTGGGGGTAGGACCAGCAGGCGCATGCAGTAGACACACTCGGGTTAAATTTATTTAAGTGGGGTGGAGTAAAGTATAAGTTATTGGTAATCATAAATTGTGTGTAAGTAAGCTTCTTAAATGGGAAAAACATAGGCATGGATTTAATAGCTGCTAGCTTTTGTTCTACTAACAGATTCGACCCTTGTTGGTTCTAGTAGTCCGCATATACCATTTTATCCTGATATTGAATTGTGTTTATAAGTTTATAAGAAAGGGATAGCATACTTTTCTTGCTAGCTAAGATTTGTAGCAGCTTGGTAACCTGATTGAAGTCAGATTCAACAATGGTGTGGACTTGAAGTAGAGATGTAATAATTTCCCTTATTTGACTCAGAATTATGATGTATTTTTTAGATAAGTTTAGGATGACACGTAAATATGTTAGTGATGAGCTTCTATGCTTATGAATATCCCATAGCGTATATTCTTTTATTAGAGGGTATTCAACCAGATTGATCATGTTACAGTTCAATCTGATATTCGGGTTGAGGAGAATGGGTTGAAATAGAAGGAGAGCTTTTTCTAATTTCAGGGATTTACAAATCTCTTGGAAAGACTTGATTTTAATCTTTAGGATATGATGCAACTTCAGATTCTTGAGAGTTAAGGCCTAAGAAGGGGAGAGCTTTGGGGTTAAAATTATTGGTCATAGTCTGATTATGCCACATTTTAACCCAAAGAGGAGTCCATATTGCGTAGTTTGGGTGGTAGTTGGCGATAATAATTAATCTATTAGCATGCAGGAATCTGGAATATAGTAGAAGCTCAGCCATACCTAGGCCTCCCCTAGTTTTTGGACAGGTAAGTCTTTGATATGACACCCTTACCGACTTTGGGTACCATATGAACTTAACAAAGGCTTTGTGAATTTTTGTGAAAAATGCATTGGGAATGGAGGAGAGAGATGCATGAAAGTGACAGAGAAGCTTTGGGAGGATGTTCATTTTAATGATAGATGTTTTAGATAACATAGGAAGCCTCATCTGTTGCCATCTAGACAAGTCTAGTGAAAGTGCCATCCATACTTTAGTTAAATTGGACTGCAATGTGGAGGAAGATGAGTGGTCATACAAGACCCCTAGATATTTGAAGGAATATACTATGTGGAAGGGTGAGCCTGGAAAGAGATTTTCCCTATGAACTGAAGGATTGATTGGGAAAATAAAGGATTTGTTTTGGTTAATTTTATAGTCCGAAATAGATGCAAAGGTATTCAAAGTAGTCACTAATTTCTTGGTGTCTGACAAAGGATGTTCAAAATATAGATTCAGGACGTTAGCAAATGCGGTCAAACTGATTCTGGCATGCAGTATTCTGGGAATTGAATGGTGTGTTTTCTGTAATATGGATAGGAAGAGAGGTTCTAGATATACGTTGAACAGAAGAGGGGACAGAGGGCATCCTTGTCTGGTGCCATTTGAGATTTTTATCGGTTGTGAGTATTGTTTATTGATATATAAGTGCATATACGAGCTATTGTATAAGATTTTGATAATACTGATGAACTCAGGGGTATATCAAAGTAGGAGAGGACTGTAAATAGAAAGTTCCAGTTGACCCTATCAAATGCCTTACACTCATCTAGTATCATTGCATATCTCAGATTTTTATCCTTCTTGGTGAGGTTAATCATGGTTTCTATAATCAGAGTATTGTCCCAGGTGTGCCTGTTGGACATGAAACCTGCTTGTTCCTTAGATATTAGGGAAGGAATTACTTTTTTAAGCCTTTCAGCTAAAATAGATGATAGAATTTTAATGTCAATGTTCATTAAGGAAATTGGCCTGTAGTTATTAAGGTTGGATTTATCCAGGCTATTTTTAGGGATTAGTATGGTCTTTGAGTGGTTAATGTAAAGGTCTGATATACCATTGAGGGATATACAATTGAATACCTTGAATAGAATAGGAGCTAAATTAATTTTAAAGGTTTTATAGAAATCTGGAGAGTATCCATCAGGGCCCGGAGCTTTCCCTATTTTAGGTTTGCCAATGGCATTTAAAACTTCCTGTTGAGTCAGTGGGGCAGAGAGGATTACTTTCTGGTCTTCATTTAGCTTTGGGAATGTGATATTGTTGAGATGGAATTTTATCTCTGCGATTGGGGTTTGGTGATTGTTACTAGCATAGATATCTGAGTATACTTGATGAAATAGCTGAATAATTTGAGTGTCTGATTTATAAAGTGTATCTTGATGATAAATAAGAGTTATTCTGGGTGAATTCTGCTTATTTTCAATTAGCCTAGCTAGTGCTTTGGAAGGGGTTTGTAACCATTCCGAGTATTTTGTTATAAGTCTTAGTTCTTGTAGTGAGTAACTGGACTGGTGTAGTTCAAATAGTTCCCTTTGCTTATCTAGCATATCATTTTCTATTGCTAGGGTGTTGTTCACTTGAAGCTTCTCATCTAGTGTTCTAATCTAGATATTAGGCAGTTCTCTTTTTCTTTCTTCTTTTTTATAGGGTATGTGGATTTTTGAATAAATATTCCTTAAGTACAGATTTACATGCCGCCCACTGGATGTTATATACCTGTGTCACGATGATCAGTGTTAAACACCGCCAGAACATTACCTATCTCCTCAGTAAATGTTGAAATATGTAAAACATTGTTATTGAGAGACCAGTTAAAACCTTTATTCAATAAAGATGTGTTATGTGCAAAGTTTATCCCTAAAGTAATCTTTGAATGGTCCAAAAAAAATCTGGGTTTGGTTAAATAATTTATTTTCCAATTTGTTAGTATGTCTGATATTAGAAGGAAATCTATGCATGACCAAGAATTATGGCATCTAGAGAAATATGTGTAGTTATTATTGTTCCGAGTGTCATTACCGAAGGATATAGGGTCAATTAAACCAAAGTCGGAGATTAACTCCATTAAAGCAAGGGAGGCTTGTGTATTATATGATTTAGATTTGCTCGAGCAGTCAATGTTAGGGTCAGTGATTTCATTCCAATACCCCCCAAGATATAAAAATGGTTAGGGAAGTGAAGTAAGATGTTATAGATTTTCAAAATGAATTCCTTTTGTCCTGAGCATGGAACATATAGGTTTAAGAACAATATTGGTTTAGTAAGCAGTGGGGTTATGCACGTGAAATAGCACCATCTACCCTCCTGATCTGCACCCTTGTTTAGGATGGAAGGTTTAAATGAATTTTTAATAACAATTGCTACCCCTTTGGAGTTACAGCTATTTCCTGCTGAGATAATGTCTTTTATCCACTTCCTGTTCTTTTCCCTACTCCACTCTTCAACTAGCATGTGTGATTCCTGAATATAACAGAGATCTGCTTCTGCTTTTACCAATAGGTACATTAGAAGATTCCTTTTATTTTTGTCCTGGAGTCCTCTAACATTCCAGGAAATTATCTGCCGTAGCTTATCTATATTTACGGGGACCTTTGGTTAAGTTAGGTTATTTATGAGATGACCAGTGAACAGGGACCTATTATGTGGCTCAAGATTAAATCGTAAATTAGGTCTGTGTCTAACAGGTACTGAAAATGCAGCACTAAGCTCTCGCACATCTACCCCTGTGCCTACCCACTTACCCCTTATATTTGAGAGAGGGTAAAAGAAATAAAAGAAAAGATAAATAAGTAAACATGTCTTTGTAACAATTAATTAGGAGACATAAAATAACTACATTTACAAAATATGTACAACAGTAATTTAATTCCAAACATTGTCATTAGGAACCCTTCTTAGTGAATCCAGCTAGCTCTTAACTAAAGGTACTACCAGTAATGGTAGATAACCTGTTACCTAAACATCAAATCAGCTAAAGTTGTAGGGCAGTTTATATAATAAGGTGATATCTGGGAACATAGATCTCACTATAGTGTAGGGATAGAAAGTGCAGATGAGAGATGTTTAAGAACTACAATATGTATCTAAAAAAATAACACCCTGACCAGTAAACTGAACCTGTCATATCATTCACAATGGCTAGTACCTGTTGTGTTGATCAATTGAATACAGTTAAATGTAAATACTTATTTACACATAGTCTGAGATATAACCCTCCCTTCTTGGATCCAGTATTTGACTTTTGTTCCCAATATTTGAGTTTATAACAGAACTGAATGGAGCAGTTTGCGCTTATCCCACTAGAGCAGTTTGTTGTGCCCTATCTGACCAAAAGTCAATCAATGACTAGATGCAATTGCTATCCAAAAGATAAAGATAAAAGCACCTTGGCTCTCAATCATTTTCATAAGTTGAGAGACTTCAGTCGAATGAATTAGTTTGGGTAGAGACACTGTACTGACGAGGATCGTATAGCAAGGCATAACACAGGGCTTTAATTAACTGATAGTTAGGTCTCTAGTTTCATGCTTCTTATTCAGGAAGGAAATTATTGCAGAGCGCGACCTTTAATAAAGGGATAATATGGAGTACTTTAATTTGAGGAAGGACATGTTTCATGTACTCACGACTAGTTTGGTCCTGCAACACAAGAGTAGACCTCGCCTTGGCATATTACAAGGCATTGCACAGAATGCTGACATTCTTTCTTTATCTGCTTTTTTTCAGCAGCCACAGAGGACACTGATTCTGAAACCAGGCAAGTAATTGCAAGGAAAACAGTGCTGGTTAGTGATAATCAGGCTGGGCCAACAGGAAATTCTTGCTTTTCTCTTTCCTTTGTATAATGGTGTACTTGCTTATTAGGATCGTATGATGTCACCGCTCAGGTGTACTCCTGACAACACCACGTTGTAATAATCATTCCTGGCCATTGAAAACAATAACTGTTAGCAACTTTAACTTAAATTCACCTTGTTATACAGAGGTTAATATGTGATCGGGTTAAGTTCAGAGACTTGGGACTGGGAAAGTCAAAAGCTAACTCTGGTGAGAGATTTTAAGGTAATCTCTGCGTTCATCCATCCGGAGATTTTTTCAAAAACATTTGATAAAGATGGGACTAGCTTCCTTGGGTGAAGCCATTGTGAGTTTTTTGTCATTGTGACAGAAAGATAACATATTCGGAAACCTCATTTGAAACTTAATATTTCATTTGATTATGTCTGCACAATATGGAGAGAGTTTGCGGCGCTTTTCTTTGATTTCTTGGGGAAGATCCTGGGAGATAGAAATTGTATAGGAATTCCATGTGTAATGTTTTAACTTTTTATACGAAGAGAGGACAGTTTGAACATCTTGGTGGTCAAGAAGTTTTACATAGACGGATCTTGGGGTTGTAGTGCTTTGTTTTTTTTTTAAGTGCTTGGTGTGCCCTTTTGAGTATGCATTCAGACAGAGGTTCTCTTGATTGCAGAAGTGAGCAGAAGATTTGTTTGAAAGTTGGGAGCAGTTGATTTTGTTCATATTTTTCTGGCAAGCCCCTAATAATAAGGTTGCTCCATCTGCTCCTTGCTTCCAGATCCAGGATTTTCAACTGTATGTCAGATAGATCCTTATTCTTGGTTTTTGGTTCTGATTTCAGATGTTCGATTTCCATTTCATTTGATTTGGATCTCCCGGTCTAGCCTTTCAGCAATTTGTTTAATTGTACTTCTGAAGGAAGGTGTTTAGTTGTTCCAAGAAGCCTTGGACAGCAGATTGCAGAGGTAAAAGGACGCTTTTCAAATCGTCCATATGTATGGAGTTTTCGGCCTTCTGTTTAGCGCTTTCCTTCACTTGTTCTTGCTGAATTTTGGATGTTTTTTGCCTTTTTGAAATAACTTCTTTCTCTGGGGATGCTATTGCTGATAGTTTGTTTTTTGAAGTTTGCGTGTCCATGCCTTCTATTTCTTTAGGCATTTTCTCACCACAGTTTTGCTTGATTATTCCCCTCTTGGTCTCTGTCTGTTGCTGAGGTGCTGAAGCCTTTAGGCCTCTATTATACATGTGGAGGCTCGTTCTGATAGCTGGTAGATAGTAAAACTGAATTTATCTTTCAGATTTACAGAATTTGAAGATCAAAAAGATGGAGACAGGATCAGTGCAGGTTCTTCCCTTTTGTGGAAACTTTGTATATCATGATATGCTGGCAAATGCAGTTTTTATCCGAGGTTGGGTAAGAGCTATGTGGAGAGGGAGCTACTCAAATGACCACCATTTTGGAATCTTCGCACTGACCTTGATAACAAATAAGATTATTATTACAAGGATAGACAGACTATAGACTCATTAGTCTGATTAGTCTAATCTGAGGCAGTTAATTGGAGCTGCTTAGAGTTTGGTGACATTAGCCAAGGAGGTAGTATGGTCGAGCAGTCTAAGGCACTGGATTAAGACTCCAGTCTCTCCGGAGGTGTGGGTTTGAATATCAATACTGCCAATATGGAGTGCATCTGAACTGAAATCCAAGGCATCCACTGCAAACAACTGAAAAATAAGAGTATTTAAAGATTGTATTGCACTTTGTTAATTGTATTTATTTGAATGGCTGCTTCATTTTTGCCGATTGTGTCTGGATTTTTTTTCTGCACTTTGAAATTCTGTACTTCTGCCTTATATAGCATAGACGAGATTCAGACTTGCTGAATCTGGACTGCTTGGTATCCAGTGTGCTCTAAACCAGTCATCTTACATTAAGACGGCCTTCCTGCACCCTTGTGGCAGAAGTGTGTAGCTCAGATTCCATCAGGATTGGGGATTGCTGGAGAAAGGCTCAGTTTGGGGCTTTCCCATTGGTAGTTTGTCTTAAAACTGTTGAATTTCACCTGTATTTAAGCCTTGTGTTTGGGAGGGTTTGCTCTCAATTAATCGGATCAGCTCAGAGTTTGGTGACTTTAGCTAGGGATCTGGAGTGCATCTGAACTGAAATACAAGGTATCCACTGCAAACAACCTGTATTGCACTTTGTTAACTATACTTATTTGAATTTTTTTTTCATTTTTGCTGATTGTGTCTGCATTTTTTTTTTTTGCACTTTGAAATTCTGTACTACTGCCTTATAATGCAAAGGCTAGATTCAGACTTGCTGAATCTAAACTGTTTGGTATCACTGTGCTCTAAAGCAGCCATCTTACATTAAGATGGCCTTCCTGCACCCTTGAAAAAGAACTGTGTAGCTCAGGTTCCATCTGAGTTGTGGATTGCTGGAGAAAGGCTCAGTTTGGGGCATTCCCATTGGTAGTTTGTCTTAAAACTGTTGAATTTCACCTGCATTTAAGCCCCGCATTTGCATGTAGCTGTACATTGTGCAATAGGGGTTAGATATGCCCTGTATAGACACAAATACTTGGAAACTTAAATTTTCCCTAGATGTCTGTCAGTAGAACCTTCCCAAGTCTCCTGTTGCTCTGCAGGCAGCCCAACTGCACACTGAGCAACATCACCACAGCTCTTCACCCTAAACTTTCAACATAATAAGCCCCTCTGTTATACCTATATCATAAACTGGTCTAACTTACTCATTCCCCAACAGTCTTCTTCTTTCGGCTTTTCACCATCAGCTCATGGTATAAACCTGCCATTACAGATGGTCACTTTCTCACCATTTCTCCGGCCAGCCTGATTCACTTGGGCATCCTGAGGCAATGTAGTCATTGCCTCATGTATACTGACAACCACTTAGTCCTGAAACAAACAAATACCGTATGTGAGAGATATAATTACACTTTCAAATTTGGAAGCAATCCTCTCACATAAAAAAATAATACATCCAACAGGTTGTAAGCTCACACACTTCACCTCTTGCACAAGTTCAGGATACAACACATAAACCCACATATGCAGAGGTACTCACTAGAAGCCTACCAAAAGATTAGAGTCCTCCCAAGCACAAATTATCTGCATACACCTCAACATGTATAGAAACCACTGCACATAACAACATACATATCAGTCTCTCACCAAATAAGCCCCTAAGGCAAAACATCTCAAAACCTAATGTCTTGGTCATAGCAGACCCCATAGTGAGACACACAGATGTCCCTCTCACCAGGCTGGACAAGGAGAAGGTCACAGTCAGCTGCCTATCGGGTACAAATATCCATTAGTTCATGCATGCACTCAGGTCACTCAACAACAAATACCGTTATGACTCTGTCATAGTCCATGTTTGGGTAAATGACTTGAGATGTACCTCCCTGGACTATATGAAGAGAGACATGACTAAACTCTCAGATTATATGTCCCAGACAGGTATGATCTTAGCCCTAAGCAGCATTCTACCTTCAACCAGGAAGATGCCACAATATAAACAATAAATGATTGACTTCAACAATTGGCTTAGCTTCTGGTGTCAGTCCAGGGAGATCCAGGATTTGACAGCCTGGGAGGATATGGTCAACAGGCCATGCTGCTTTGCCAGGATTGTCTGCACCTGACTCCCCTAGACTTTTGGATACTGGCTAAGTTGCTTGCCTCTCCCATAGTGCCTTTTTTAGGCACTGTCAAAATGATAACATTTCTGACATAGCAAAACCCACTTGAGACAAACGCAAGGTTCTGCTACTTAATGCTAGGAGTCTAAACACAAAAGAAACTGCACTCTCTGGAAGCATGCCTCACCTTGGAAGAAGCTGATATCTTTGTAGTCATGGAAACATGGTTCAAGGCTACTGACAGCACCCCATCTGTGAAAAGCTACAATGCCTTTTATACGTTCAAACCTCAGAATAAGCGTGAAAAAAAAAACAAAGGTGGAGGTGTATCCATCTTCATTAAAACCAAGTACACCTCGAGATTGGTCAAGCAGTATGACTCTCTCAAACTACTCCATGCCCAATAAACTATAGGCAAGACACCCTACCACATCATTACTAGCTATAGGTCCCCCTCCATGAGCCAAGAAAAGCATAATGCCTACCTGGACTTACTGGAGTCACTCAGTATACAGCCCAATACTTTAGTTATGGGAGATTACAATTATCCTTCCATCAGCTGGAAACATACACAAGCTCAACCATGCTCACTCAGAGGTTCCTGGACATTGTCAATGCAAATGCTGTGGAAAAGACAGTTCACACCCCCACAAGGAGCTCTAATGTCCTTAACATAGTCCTCATCAACATGGGTGGTCACTGCACTTCCCCCTGTGTGATGCCCTCCCTGGTAAGGTTAAACCATAAATCAGTCTTGTTCTAAGTAACTATTGGACCCCACACCCCCAAAGGAGCAAAAAAACTAAGGAACTTCTCTAAAGCAAACTACATCCTCCTACGTGATGGTATAAAAAATGTATTCCCCTGCAATCACAGGCAGTAATGACTGTTATGCAGAGATGTACACAAATGCCCTGTATAATCATCTAATTATCATAATCATAATCATGACCTAACAGTAGCTTCATCAGACTCTCACAATAGAAATACATACACCCTATTTAAATGAAACACAACCAATCAAATAGAACCACTCAAATATGCAAATGTCTTAAAAACATAGGCACATAATTTTTTATATAATGCAAGTGGTTTAACATATTGCACAACAAATGACAAAAAACAGTTCCACACTTTAATGTGTGTCAGTGGGAGAGTGTACATGAACGCAGCAGAGGTTTAAGAGAAACAATGTCATTAATACCCAGTGACTTTGTTGCATTAAAAAACAAAATCCCCCTCTGCTCGGCCAGCTCTGTTCTATTCCTAATATCCCCTCCTTTAATACTCTCCTTCACAATCTCCAAGACAAAAAAACTAAACTTATGCTGAGGTTTACTGAGTATAACATGCCGTGCTAATGTATTACCCTCTCTACCAGTCCTGATGTCCCTCAAATGTTCTAAAATACATTCTCTAAGGCAGCGATTAGTTTTACCTGCCTTAAATACATCACAAACTACACAAAAACTATAATATACCACATTCCTCAATGTACAGTCGGCATAAAATTTGCACTCAACTGTTACACCTGACTGTGGGTGTGAGAACCTCATGCTTCTATAAATATGGCTACAAGCACTAAAACTTCTACAGGGATACCTCCCTTGTCTATGTGATGTCAATGGCGGTCTATCCATCCCTGACCTATAACAAAACTGCCTTTTCAATAAGAAATTGTTTCTGAAAGAAACCATAGGTCCCTCACTGACAATATCTTTGAGTTCCTCAGACACCTTTAAAATATTCCAGTTCCTTTTAATGATATTACAAAAAACACTGACATCATTAGAAAAAGTCATGGGACTCCTCACCTTTCCACAGTCTACGTGGTCATGATCTCTACTATCTTCAGGGGGTTGTTCAGAGAAGTAAAGTTGGCCCCTAGTACCTCTCTCTCTCTCTCAATAATTGACAAATACTTGCATCTATCTCTTTTTCTGAATACCCTCTCTTCAAAAAATCCTCCTTAAGATTATTAATAGCTAGCATGAGTTGTGAGTCTTCATTATGTAACCTCATCAACCTTAAAAATCTAATCTGACCCCTAAGTACATTCCTAGCAACATGCCTAGGATGCATACTGCTTTTATATTGGAGCAAATTCTTCCTACTTGGTTTCTTATACAAGCTCATTTACAGACTCCCTAATTCAGACTTTTTCACAGTGATGGCAAGGAAATCTATCTCTTCCTTAGAATATTTATACGTGAATCTCAAAAAAGTTGCCATACTGGATAAACAATCTATAAATTGAGACAACTCACTTGAGCCATTCCACAGAAAAACTATGTCATCCACAAATAGAGTATACCAAAGTAGGTGCTTACAAAACCCATTGCCACGCACCACACCCCCCCCCCCCCATTGTGCCAATGAAGCGACTGTTAGGTCATGAAAGTGCTTACTCTATACAATAAAATATTTTGTCCTACAGCCATGGTGATTCTGTTCAGTTTTTTGTTTTTAAGTGTTTGCAGTTGTGCCAGATACAGACTCTACACCCAGGAACCGTTTTTTATTTATCACTGTAACTAAGTCTGAAATCTAAAAGGGAGTGCCCAGCTATGTACCAAATTGGTGGCAAATGGTACCACACATACTATACCAGAGAAAATTGCCAACCTGATAGCTGACAGATTTGGTACAAACTTCACCCCCCCATACCCCAAAGCATACCTGGCACCAGTTCTCTACCTAGTATGTCTAGAGATCAAGTCATATCTGCACTCTCCAAAGCCAAACATATGACCTCACTGGAACTAGATAACATCCCAGGTTGCTTACTAAGCAATCTAATACAGGACCTAGCTGACCCACTTGCCGTTCTCTTTAATCATAGCCTGAGAACTGTCTTTGTACCAGCAGAATCGAGAACAGCAACAGTAAGACCCAAAAGTCTAATCAGCCTCATCTGCAAGGCCCTAGAAAGGATCATCATAGACCTTATCAAGAAGGACATAGGAGACCTTCAAACTCTGGACCCAACCCAGTTTAGCTTTGTTAATGGTAGATCATGCTTATTAAACCTGGTAGACTTCTTCGAGAGAGTCACCAAAGCCCTGGATGAAGGTAAGACAGTGCATGCCGCTATCTGGACCTAGCCAAATCCTTTGACACAATCCCCCATTCAGGTATCATTGAAAAACTTTCCCAGCTAGGTGTTAACCCTTATCACTTCATGGGTAGCTAATTGACTCAACAACAGAACACATACTGTCAAGGTTGGTGACTCCACCTCTACCAGCAGACCTGTCACCAGTGGCGTACCACAGAGATCTGTACTGGGCCCTTTACTATTTGGAATCTATTTCTTGGAAGTCCAGGATGAAGTAGATGGCCTTTGGCTTACTGAGTTTGCTGATGATTGTAAACTAGGTGCAATCATTGAGTCCTGTATTAACATATTACAGGAGAGGCTAACACAAACAAATGACTGGTGCCAAAGTCACTGTCTAAAACTAAACGCAAACAAGTGCACTATTATCACATTTGGCAAAGCTGAATTCCCCACTAATTACAATATTGACAGCACCCCTCTAAGTTCAAACCCAGTGGTGTGAGATCTGGGAACACAGGTCAACAGCAATCTGAACTTTGACCACTAGGTTTTCACAGTGATAAGGAAAGCCTTTTACATTGTAAGTAAAGGCATTGCATCCAGGTCTAAGGATGTTATTACCCCACTTTACTTGACCCTAATCAGGCCATAATCAGACCACTAATCGAGTACAAAGCTCCCTCCTGCATGTATTTTACCAAACTCCTACAGCAACTGGAGAGACCACAGAGGTTTCTCACTAGAAGGATACATAACCTCCAAAACCATGACCTGCATGGATAGACTGAAAGCCCTTTCACTATATTCTGTATCATATAGGCTACTGAGAGACAACTTGTGCCTGACCTACAGGGCAGTCTATGACCGTGAACCTGATGGAAATACTGCACATCCACAAATCAAATGGCACTAGAGTCCCTCGCTCTAGTGATCTCAACCTTGCTAGTGACATGAACAGAATATGCTGGAGAGACAGGTATGTCTCCCAGAGATTGCTGCTGCTCTGGGATAAACTTGCAATTTATGTGAAGCAGAACTCCTCAATGACCTTATTCAAGTGCAACCTGGACAAATGGATGGGTGACCGTAAATTCACTCCAGGGATGGCACCTATGTCCCTCATGTATAGGGGTAGTTGGTCCTGACCTGTAACTTAAGACCATCTAACCAAGATAATTGGGGCAACCCGGGATTAACATGGTTAGGCTTATAAATGCTGCTAGCCTAGTAACATCCTATGAACCTGTAGTTTTACATACGTGAATGTGTCCGTGTATAACTCTTTGTCTTTAATCTCACATTTAAAGAATAATGGTAAAGCCATAACACTGTTCACATTACATGCACCTGATAAAAACTAACTTGTTTAGTGTAAAATACTAAAACTGATGAAAGAACACAGATTGTTCCATAGTGACTTCTTGAAAATAGTTCCATAACATTGATGTTTGATGCTATTTTATTATTTTTATTGTATTCCGCATAAGAAATCCAAGATTTATAAAAGGAAGTTGAATCTTAGTCCATGTCTGCATGCCTCTGTGCATGTGAGCTCGTGTAATGTGCATAATATGTGTGCATATACTTGCATGTGCACATTCAAATGAGGGCATTTAAAATAGACTGATGCAATATTTAAATGGATTGGTGAGGTGTGTAAAATTTTAGAAAACAAAAATGGACAAAATTGTTTTGAAATACTTATAAACCTTGGTCAGCAAAATGAACTGTTGCCTTTGAAAGCAGATCTGTGCAGTGCATACAGAACTGTTTTGGAGTACTTGGAACCCTCGGTCAGTAATAAGAGCTATTACCCTTCAAAGTTAGTTTCTCACTTTACCTCACAACATCAGTCAGTAATATAACATTGTAGCATATCATAACAGGGATGTGAGTAGTTTAAATGTTACCTTTGTGGAATTGTATGGTCATGATAATATAGCCTCCTTGACAGAACTAAATGCCTTAATGGGTAAGATATAATTTACCCATATCTCTTTCAAAGGTGTTTAACTCTTATACAATGGTATTACTGAAAAAAAAGTATTTTTTTTGTCAATACTGCCATTGCATGGTGGTGCTTCTTTTTCTAACATTTTGTTTTATTAAAGAGACGGTGCTCATGGGCTCCCCATTACATGAGGGTTGTGTACATGTACTGCATTTTGAAACACTACACAATTCATTTCTGCACAGCCTTGTGCACACAATAACAGTATTATTCAAATGAAAACATCACCATAGTTTAGTAGAATAAAGGTCTTTATTTCAGAATACAATTATTAAAGCAAATTTTATTACAACTGTATATAGCTTCTAAAGCAAAGCTTTAACTATGCATATGTAATACATGGGCTGTGTTATATTGTTTTTGTAATGTCTGTTAGGGTGACGTCCTCCTAGATATTGAGATGTGGTTCATAGAGTTTATTGAAAGGCTGGTCCTTAGTCCAGGTGGATTTGTGCTGATGGTCTGCCCAATACACACAAGGGAGACTTGGGTTGGCTTTTTGGACTACATAGATCTGACAACTCTGCTGATTGAACTGAGCTTCACACCACTCAGGAAAGTCAATAGGATGCTGGGTTCTGCATAATAAGAAAAGGACAGAACAGATTAATTCATGTTTTAGAAAGCTTGCAGAAAAATGAATTTAATATAGAGGAAGTAGTGAACACTATATTAATGTACTGTACACATTTTGAAGTTTCCATGATATGTACATTTGATAGGACAGTAGTAGTCTGCCTGTGTCCCATGTTGTAGCAGTGTATGATTAAATTGCTTATCTGTTGTGAGTAACATAAGAAAGAATGCCGATCTGCTAATCTTCTGTGAAGTGTACAGCCAGTGTAGATTATCATATAAAAAGCACATTTTCAAAAACAATGGCCACAAGGGGCCCCTCTCTTCAAGGACTCCTGATATATAACACTTGACATCATAGAAGGCAGATGTCAACTAGTCTGTTCGCTAGTAAGGATGCAGAATGACACAGTAAGAGGGAACAACCATTTACATGGAATGGTTAGCAGTGAGATATACTGGATAAGTACACACTGTAGACACACAATCTTTACCATTGTGGCTATAGCCTAGCAAAGCATGCCGATGCCATTCAAACATCTTCATTACTGACACAAGCTCATGTCAGGAACTGCAGCAGTGAATGCTACTGAAGTACATCTATGTGACAGGACACAGCAGCAACCCTGAACAGGTTACCTGTAAAAACAGAGTAAGTAATGCAGATAGCAGTGCTGTCCTCTTGCAAATTTATTAGCTGCCATACTGAGTTTTTTAAACACCTTTATTGAATTATCACTTGTGACATAGGCTAACTTACATTTATATAAAAATAATCAAACCATATTAACAAGTTTACATTGCTAAACATTATACATCACATATATTGTTATATATCATATAATTAAAACATTACATAAATTGTTCAATTCCTGTCTTCTTTTAAACCCGTTTCCTCCTCCAAAACATTTTTCTACATTTTTCTACATGCATTGTTCCCACAAATTATATTTTTTATGTAATTTACTCCTACCCTTTTCTAAGGATTCCACTTAGTGTTGTTTTATTTCAGTTACAATATCCACAACTTCAAGTATAGTTGGTTTAGATTTTGATTTCCATTGTTTAGCAATTGTTTTTTAGCAGCCACCAGAATTAAACTTAACAAGACCTTACTATGTCTATACAATTCAGATCATGTATCCCCGCTTAAAAAAATAATTTCCTTAGTTACTTTCATTTGCTTGTCCAGTATTCCTGACAGAGTAGTCTATAGGGAACTTTTACAGTCTGCCAACTCATTACACTTCAAGAGCATATGCTCCCAGGTACCCATTACACCTCAAACATTTATTTATTTATTTATTTAACATTTGTTGACGGGGAAAGTCCAACTAGGTTCCACAGAGCCTGTTTTCAGTGGAGGCCCGGGGAGAAATGCTCCATCTATCGGAAGAAAAATTCTTTGAAGTTTGCTTGGGGTATAAAAGTATCTATGGAAACACTTCCAGGCAACAATCCTAAAAATTGTAATTTTTGTCACATATTTGAGAGCATTACATAGGTTCATAGGTAGGTAGGTACAAAGGTACCCTGGCTTTTGCCACCCAAGAAAATTATTTTCCTGTGCCCCTGTCGAGCAGAGCCACAGAGGTGATTCCCAGGATGAAGTTCCTATTTCCAATCCAATCATCAATATTTTTCTTGAAGAGTGCTAATGAGGAGCTTTGTTTGATATAGATAGGTAGTTTGTTCCAGAGTATGGGAAGTCTCTGGGACAGGAATCTATCCCTCCAGCATGTTCTGTTTATTGTGGTGACAAAGGTTTAGGTCCCTAGAGTGTGTAGCCTGGAGGGATTGGGATTTCTTTAGGTGTAGCATGTCCAACAGCTCTGGGTTTAACATAGCTTTATATGTTAGGCAGAGATCACCTCAGAGTAGGCGATATGCTACGGAGTAAATCTGGAGTTTTTTTGAGAAGGTCGGTGTAGGGCATCTGTTTGAAGGAGGTAATCCTCTTTGTGAGGTATTTCTGCAGCCTTTCCAGTTATTATAGATGTCTTGTGAGGTACATACCAAAAGGGGCACTGTACTCTATAATGGGTCTAATGAGTGATGAGTAGAGGAGAACAATGACCTCTTTTTTCCTGGATGCGAAACCTTTTGTGATGAAATGTGCCACATAGAAAGATTTCTTGACTACTGTGGTGAAGTGATTATCAAAGGAGAGACTACTGTCCACCTGTGTCCCAAGGTCTCTTATCACACTTTCAGTGTTAAGTAGACTACCACCTATGTGGTAGCTCATGGGTACAAAGTTTTTACCAAAGGGGATGACAATGCACTTTTTGGCATTGAGCTTGAGGCCATGGCTTTGACACCAGGCATCTGTCTCAGTGAGGCCATTTTATAGGATGTCCACATTGTTAGGAGTTTCAATTATGGCTCCTAGTTTGCAGTCATCTGCGAACTTTGTTAGCCAAAGACCTTCTGTGTTAGCCTGTACTTCAGAAAAGTAGATACCAAACAGGAGAGGACCCAGAACTGAACCCTGTGGTACTCCACTTGTCACTGGTCTGAAGTCGGATTTGGAGTCTGCTACGTTCACAGTGTGGATTCTGTCAGTGAGCCAATTGGCAACCCATCTTGTGACAAAAGGGATTTATACCTAGTTTGGTGAGTTTATCTATAATTCCAGAGTGGGGGATAGTGTTAAAAGCCTTGGCGAGATTTAGATAGGCTGTGTGAACCACCTTACCCTCATCTACGGCTTTGGTGACTGCTTCAAAGAAGTCTGTCAGGTTTAGGAGACATGATCTGCCTTTTACAAACCTGAACTGGGTGGGGTCGAGAGTCTGGAGATTACCAATGTCTTTGTTTATAAGTTCCATGATGATATGTTCCATGGCCTTGTAGACCTGGCTCATTAGGCTAATGGGGCAGTAGTTCCCAGGGTCCATGGTGGCTCCCCCTTTGTGGAGTGAGATAACCATCACTGTGCACCATTCAGTGGGCACAAAGGCTGAGGTGAGGCTATGATTGAACATGGTGCTTAGGTGGGGTGCCAGATCATTCTGTAGTTCATGTAGAACGCAGCCTGGGATGTTGTCAGGTCCCATGGATGCTGTGTTCTTGGCTTTGGAGAGTGTGGTTTTACCTGTGCAGCCACAGGAACTTTGTATTCTTCCAGTATGGAGATGGGCCCTTTAGGGGGTGAGAGGGAGGGTAAAGTTAGCACTGAACCTATCTGCCAGGATGTTGGCAATATCAGTCAGTTCTGTATATTTAGTGCCATTGTGCTGTAACTCAGAGCAGATCTGAGTGTTGCCATTGAGATTCTTGACATAGCTATAGAATGCTTTGTGGTTGTCTTTGGAATCAGTGGCGATTTTGTTTTCATAACTAGCTTTGGAGGATTTTATGAGGGATCTCAGCTTCTTACTGAGGCTGACCAGGGAGTTCCTCCAATCATAGGATTTTACTCTTTTTTGCAACAGTTTCTTTCTTCTGTTGTAGAGTTTGCTTATGGCAGGGGACCACCAGATTGGCTTCCTTTTTTTCGGAGGCTAGCATCTTGTTTCTGTTAGGGATAGCACAATCCATGCACTTGTGTAAGTGCTTATAAAGTGCATTTGTGTAGGATTCAGCAGTTGTATCTCTATTGCCCATCTGTATGTGTGTTGTGAAGTTTGCCACTTCTGTCTTAAGAAGTGTGAAGTTGGCTTTGGAGAAATTTTTGTATGGTGGTTTCCCTAATGGGGATGGGGGCGGGATGTGGATGTCTAGGTTGATTAGCTTCTGGTCGGATCTGACCAAAGAGGAATTGACCTCTGGTTTGGAACACCAGTCGCCCATGTTGATAATGACCAGGTCTAGGATATTGCTGCCCCTGGTAAGGGTGTGGATAAGTTGATCCAAGGCATTAGAATTTATGAATTCCAGAAAACGTTGAGCAAAAGAGTTGGTACATGAGTAGTTTTCCCAGTTAATGTTGGGTAGTTGAAATCGCCTATTATTAGGGTGTTGGGTTGTACCCTAATATTTTCCAGTGTATCAAGAAATGAGGAGTGGCAATCCTGGGGCATGGCATATGTCTTCCTATTGTTTCTTTGTGAATTGCATATCCAATCTCTCTTCCCAATCTTTTCTGACATCTTCTGATTGATTTCTATAGTTATTGTGCAATATTGTATATGCCCTACTAATTATCCCTTTTTAACAGTAGCTTCTGTTATAGATTCATTTAAAATCTCAGCCTGTGCAGGTCTTTCATTTAGCATCCTCCTATCCTTTTCTCTTTGTCTATACTCTGATATTAATCCCTGATATGAAGGCAATCAGTAGTCTGCTGAACTAATGTCTTCTTGGCCTCTTCCCATTCTATTATCATTCCCTCTCTGTTTGTTCCCAATACCTTGGTTTCTTTGTCACCTTTCTCCAGTAAATTCCAGCCCCCCTTACCTATTCTCTGTACCCCCTATAGGCAGAATCTCCTTTCTCCATTCTCATGTTGGCTTAGTTCTTAGTACACTTTCTACTACTTTAGGAATATAATATTCTGTATAACTGTTGTTATACTCCTTAGGGATCTGCATCCTAAATCCCACTTCTTTCCTTTTTTCTTGAATTACCCATCTGATTCATCATCATCCATTTCTACTTTCAGTTGTAGCTTTCTGCTTGTGTTATGTATAAGAGCCTTAACTGTATAGCACTAAAATATCCCTTCAAATCAGGTAATGCTAAACTTCCTTGTTCTGTTGGGAGTATCAACTTATCCCACTTCACCCTTGCTCTCTTCCCCTCCAAAATAAAATCCTTCAGCCCTTTATTAATTACTATCCACAACTTCTCCTCTGCTTAATACACATATGCCTGATCTGTGTATAAAACTAAACAAAGACATTTTACTGTTCATATCTTGCTATCCATATCCATAGGTAAGAGCTTCCAGTTTCAGTTATTGTATTATCTTTTGTTGAGTGTCTTCTCACATAGACTTATCTGCTAGCAGAATTCACTTTAATCCATACTCCTAAATACTTAATTTTATCATGCCCCCATAAATATGGGTATTGCTGAACCAATTCTTGTGTAGATACATAGTTTATAGCTATAGCCTTTGTCTTATCTTCATTAATTTTATATCCCCCCAAAAGCTGGAATTGTCTCACAATTTCCACAACACGGAGATGCCCTTTTCTGGTCCCATCAGCTACAAAATGATATCATCTGCAAATAAAACCAACTTTTCTTGAACACCATATTAATTATATCTTTGAATTTCTGAATCCCTTATTTTCTTTGCCAGTGGCTCTAAATATGAAACAAATAAAGGGGGAAGAGGGCACCCCTGCCTGTTTCCAACGTTCAGACTCAACGTATCAGATAGAAACCCTCCCACTCTCTCTAATCTCTATTTTATCCTTCTAGGGTTTACTAGAAAAGCTCACCCAAATTCTGACACAACTTGCTGTGAGGAAAATTTTTATTTGTTTTTGCTTTCTTGTATTTTGTGTTGCTTTATTGCCTTCTTCTATTTTGTATATTGTGATTCATTTTCTTTACTTTGTGTTTTGCTTGTATTCTGCTTTTAACTGCATATTTAAACTAGGAAAGAGACCAGAGATGTATTTCTTGTGAGTCACACATTAAGTTTATCCCCACCCTCTCACCCTGGTGCAATTGTGTTTTTAAATTCAACTGTCTTTCTAGTTACCTGCCCCTTATGTTAATTTGACCACATATCTCCTTCCCTCTCCTCTTTCATTGGCTATTGTGAGTGAACACAACATTATCATTTTTTGTGAAATCACTTTCCTTCAGCTATTTACATTTATTGGCCATCTTACTGTATTCCACAGAATCAGAATACAAAGTGCCCACCCCTTTCAATCTATCTTGCTCTTTTAAAATTAGTGGCTCTCCACTTAGATAGCTAAGGCTTACGTTACCCCGTCTTTCACATCTAACTGCTTAGTGCATGCTGTGGCTCTGAGGATATTAACACATTTTTCCACCTTACCTTTAAAATCTGCAACATCTACTCCAAGATCACCAATTACAGTTGATCTTATATTTTGCCTCTCAGTAGTCATCTTGGGATTAGTGCTTCTGTTTTGCTCCTGGTGAGAGAAGGAGCATAGGAATATTATTTACTGGTTATTGCTGATCACCAGAAAGCCTAATAACAGCGTCATAAGTGCCAATATGGAATTTGTGCTTATATTTTGCTTCTGGTGAGAGAAAAAGCAGAGTGCATAGATTCCTGACTCTTTCTGTTTGAGAGGTGAGTGTCTGAGCTTGACCTTCCTGATTGGTCTGGTTGTTTTTCCAGGCTTCTACCAGGAAAAGGCTACAACAAGCCTACAGACCCTTACACCATCTGGGACAAGACTGTGAATCACCAGATAGGCTGTGGCATGCTTCTCATCTTGGGATTGGTGCTACTGATTTGCTTCTGATGAGAAAAGAAGTAAAGGAGCATTGTATCCTAGCAGAGTGAAGCTGTTGTAAGACCAGCACTAGTAGTAGTAAGGCATTAACCATTCAGGCGACTGCCCTGATTTCATCATTATTGACAAGCTAATTCTTTCCTTTCACTAAGTTCTGCTTGATTTGCTTCTAACTTCTGAATATCTGCCTAAATAATTTTACCCATAAATCATCAGGCACTACCTATTATTTTCTCCGTAAGTGTTTGACAGTGCCCTGTATAACCACCTTTTGTTAACATTTTTCCTGTAAAAGCACCATTGACATTTCACCAATACTTAGTTTGCACACAGAACAACTAGTTTCCAGTGACAAACACTGCTCCCAGAGCTGCAAACCAGATACTCCTGGCATTACTTTATATTCTCACTCCTACTGTCTACTTAATAAAAAAGGGTCTGTTGCCATGGATATGAACTTTCCCACTATCTCCATTATCAGCTTGGTTGATATGGGCATCATTGCTTCATGCTTACTGACATCCAGTTAATTCTCAAACAAACTGATGTGATATGTGAGAAATATTTTATGTTATTTTACATTTGTTGACTGGGATAGTCCGACTGGATGCATGTCCATTTTCAGCAGAGGCCCGGAGAGAAAAGCTCCAAGTGTAAACAGATATAGCATTACATAATACCAGCATTACATATTACAGACTATTTACAGAGATTACATAAGTAAGCAAGTTAAACAAGTTCCACAGGTTAGAGTTAATCCTGTGCGTAAATCAGGATTAAATTAAATTACACAGTAAAATAGTTAACAGATTTTTACACATTCTAGAGAGAGTTAGCCAGGCTTGATACATTGACATAGCCAGTTAAGAGACAAATGTTGTTTGAGTCTAGTTTTAAATTGACCTAAGGTGGAAAGTAAGGTAATATCAGCTGTAAGAGAGTTCCAAGATCTACTTACAAAGTTTGCAAAAGAGAGAGTCACCGGCTGTGTTATTAATTTTGCTGGACTGAATTAGTAGTTTGTTAGAGGATCGAAGCAGTCTGGGATTGTTATAGGGGTGATAATATTTTTAAGTGCAGGAGTATTGTCTGGATTATAGAGGATTTTATAGGCCATAATCAGTTGGTTATACTGGATTAGGCTGGGTAGTTCAAGCCACCATAGCTGATTTAGAATGATGCAATGATGTGTTCTAAAAGGCAGCCCAGTGGCAAACCTGGCAATGTGGTTGCAGCAAATTGAGAGTTTGTTAAGGACAGTCTTGTTTAAATTCGAGAGTAGAGGGGATGCATACAGAAGGGTTAAAAGAAGGTGAGAGTAAGCTATGGCAATTTTAGCTGGAGGGGGTTAGAAAGGCTTTTATTCTGTAAAGTGACCCTAGTTTTTTATTGATGGTTTTGATAGTTTGGTTAACATGTAGGTCGAATTTTAGATTATTATCTGTGATAACACCTAATAGTTTTGTAGTGGGGTCAGGGCAGATTATTGTGCCATAATTTGAATTTATGGTAAAGGTGAAAGCGGTAGACCTACGTGTTGGTGAAAATAACAGCATTTTAGTTTTTTTGGGATTTAGGATCAGACAACGTTCAGAAAGCCAGTTTTCTATTGTATTAAAGGTGGTCTGGGTAGCTGACCATAACTCTGTTGGAGATGTGGCCGAGCAAATCAGAGTAGAGTCATCAGCATATTGGATACAGCTGACTTTTGGGATGACAGTATAAAGGTCGTTAATGAAGATGGAGAACAGCAAGGGCCCTAGTATAGAGCCTTGTGGTATTCCAAGGGTGTTAGGTAGAAGGTTAGAGAGTTTGTTCTGCCAGAGGACAGCCTGCTGTCGACCATTCAGGTAAGATTGAAACCACTGAAGGGCTCTAGTATCTAGACAGAATGTTTGCAGGGTGTGCATTAAAAGTTGGTGATCAGCTATATCGAATGCCTTGGAAAGATCCAAGAAGACGGCTGAGGATATATATTTATTGTTGCGATTATGGTTTATGGTGTTGGCAAAGGCTAGGAGGGCTGAAGTAGTGCTGTGATGAGGACGGAAGCCATGCTGAATGTCTGTCATAAGGTGATTCTGGATTAGGTGGTGCATGAGTTGTCTATGAATACATTTTTCCATAATCTTTGCAAGTGGAGAGAGTATAGCTATTGGCCTATAATTGGAGAATTCAGTAGAGCTGCCTCCTTTGTGAAGTGGGATTACACAGGATATTTTCCAGATGGTGGGAATTTTAGCTTCTACTATGGTTCGATTGATTAGTATTGAGACGGGGTAAGCAATAGCATCAGCTGATTTTTGTAGGTACTCGGCAGGGAGTTGATCAGCAGAAAGTGTAGTGGGTTTTAATTTTTTGATCAAGGTATGGATAAGTGAAGTGGCGACTGGTTGGAAGCTGAAGGTGAGTAGGTTTCTAGGGGTGCTACTTTTAGGACCTGGGGAGCTAGGAGGTAGTTGGCTAGCTAGGGGTTGAATTGTCTCAGTAAAGAATCAGTTAAAACTGTCAGAAACATCTTCAGGGTTTTTATCAATAGTAGCAGCAGGGATTGGGGTTGAAGTTTGTACAGGATGTAGTAGATTATTTAAACCTTCCCAAAACTTCTGAGGGTTATTTTGATTTACTGTCTGTAAATTACAGCAGTATTGTTTTTTGTCTTGTAAAATAGATTTTTTAGTTTCGTTCCTGGATTGCCTGTATTTAATTTGATCTTGGGGGGTCTTTAGAAGAACGCCATAAATCCCATACTTTGTTTCTAAGGGTAAGTTTGAGTTTAGACTCTTTAGAAAGCCATGACACAGTTTTTGCCTTTGTTCTCTTTGAATGAACAGGTGCATGCAAATCAAGGATCTCAAGGAATTTGTTGTTAAAGTATGCTACTGCTTCCTCTAAGGGGAGGTGTTTTAGAATAGACCAATTACATGAGTTTGGTTCTTGTTGGAATTTGGCAGGGTTAAAGTTTTTATTGTTTCTAACCTTTCTGAGTAAGGGTTGTTGGGAATTAATGGCTTTGTGCTTAATTGCATATGTGAGAAGGTGATCGCTTAGGCCATCAGGGAGGGTACCAGAGGTGTACAGTTGGGGGTGACTATTTATGAGTACCCAGTCAAGTATGCTTTGGGGTGGATATGATTTGTGTAAATGCATGCAGGTTAATATGGGTGGTTGGGGATTCTGAGGAACAGGTGCCCCAGTCTATGTTAAAGTCTCCAAGTAGTAGGGTTTCTTAGGGATAGTAACATGATAGCCAGTGCAGGATATCTTCAAGTGTAGATATATTGTTACCTGGGGGAATGTACATACAGATGATATTAATGCATTTATTTTTATTAAGTTGCAATTTGGTGGTAAGAAACTCTGAGTTATTAATCTGAGGTGGTATTACATCTATGGTGACATTCAACTCGGATTTATAGAGTACAGCTACCCCACCCCCCTTCCTCAAAGCACAATCCAACCTGTGTATGTTGTACCCAGGTGGTAACACTTCATTGTCTGTAGTGTTAGGTTTTAACCAGGTTTCAGATAAACAGAGAATCTCAGGGGAGTGGACATCCAGATGTGCATGCAATTCATGTACCTTGTTATTAATGCTTCTAATATTGAGAAGACAGACTAGGAGAGAGTTAGTTGGCCTATTAATTGTAGGTTTGTAGCTTATATTGCAAGTAGAGGGGGTATGTGTATCTGAAGTGGGTGGGCCAGGGTTGGGGTGAATATCACCACCAAGTATTAGGTTAAGTCTATACTTGGTGATGAACTTCAGGATTTTGTTTATTAGTTTGTGGTAGTGTTTGGATCTTGAGCTAATGTGCCTGGGGTTGAGATGTTGATAGACTGAACAAGATGTTGGATAGGACCTGGTACTGTAAGTATGGTTGAAGGTGGGAGGATTTACAGCTGGGGTGATAGTATGGCCTTTCGGGACCCAAAATCCCATGAGAAACTGATTTTCATACAAGGTAAGGAGGTATGGTGCGAACAAGAGGGGTAGTAAAGAGGAGTATATCATTATCTGTGATTCAGCTAGTGAGTTAAGGAACTGTTTTACCTGGTGATGCAACACCAGAAGATAGAGTGGTGAGGTAAAGGTACTGGAAGGGGGATGAGAGAATGCCAGATGAAAGCTAATAGATGCTATTAAAATGTAGGTAGAAGAATGGGGGTGGGAGGAATTATCCCAGATGAAAGCAGATAGGATCTAGAAAGTGGGGGAGTGGCTATAGTACTATAAATTTAGAGGTACTACACAATGTCACTGGAGCCAAAGCTCTCACATAAAAGCACTCCTAATGTCAATAATATTGTGAGTAGTACATAGACTTCACCCATCACACACAGTTCAAAGCACACACATAGACCCACATATACTGAGTCACTTAAATGTAATGTTCTTAAACTCCAAAAGCCTCCTAGATGAAGAACACATAAACACCCTCAGCAACCCCAGACAAACTCTTTCAAAACAACACCCACATCAAGACATGCAGCCACATCTCATGGAGTCTCTATGTCCAAGCCCATAAGACAAGCCACAACAGAATCCAACATTCTAGTCATTAGAGACTCCATTGTGAGACACATTGATGTCCCTCTCACCAGAGTGAGTAAGGAGAAAGTCACAGTCAGTTGCTTATCAGGGGCCAGGATCTGCCAAATTCTGCACACCCTTGGGTCACTGGACCACAAGGACCAGTATGGCTCATTCATAGTCCATACGGGTGTAAATGACCTGAGACATACCACCTTAGACTATATGAAGAGAGACATCATGAAGCTCTCAGAATATGTGCCTCAGGCTGGTATCAGCCTAGCATTGAGCAGTATTTTACCTTCTCCAAGGATGATGCCACAATAAGAACAAAATAATTGGCTTAATTTCTGGTGTCATTTTAAGGGGGTGCAATATTTGTCAGCATGGAAGGAGATGGCCTATGGACCATGCTGTTTTGTCAGGGATGGTCTGCACTTCTCCTTTCTAGGCTTGCAAATATTAGCTAAAACTTGTCCACCGCCATAATGCCTTTTTAGCAATGCCAAACTGAAAGTACTTTTAACATAGCAAATCAAAACCAAGAAAATCCAAAGGTGTTACTGCTCAATGCTAGGATCTAAACAAAAAACTCCACTCCCTAGAAGCTCTCTTCACCCTAGAGAATGCTGAAGTCTATGCAGTCACAGAGACATGGTTTAAAGCTGCGAAGAGTAAATCAACAGTGCAAGGTTATAATGCCTTCTGCACATTTAGACCAGCTACTACACGGACAGGGACTAAAGGTGGGGGTGTATCGATTTACATCAAAAATAAATATACCTCAAGGCTGGTCAAACAAAACAATGCACTTGAGCTTCTCCATGTTCAAATCATCATAGGAAAAGTCCAATACCACTTCATTGCAAGCTATAGGTCTCCCTCTATGACCTAGGAAACCCATACCATGTATTTAAACTTATTGGAAACACTCACCATCCAACCCAATACCACATTCATGGGCAACTTTAATTACCCCACTATTAACTGGGAATCATATAGAACATCAAATGTACAGGCACAGAGATTACTTCTGGACCAGACTGTCACTACACCAACAAGCGATGCAACCATACTAGATCTGGTCCTCACTAATATGGGAGACTGCTGCACACCCCCTAATGTAATGTCTTCTCTGGTAAGGTCAGGCTACAAAATGATCTCCTCTGAAGTAAAAATAAAACCTAGAATGCCAGCTAACACTGTAATATACAGTAGCTACTCTAAAGCTAACTTCCTACTATTAAGTGATAATCTGGCAAAATTCCAAGCCCCCATAAACCCTGAGGGTCTATGTTTGGTTACTGAATTAAAAAAAAAGTGAACTGCAGAGCACTGAAAAGTGAACAATGAATGGGACACTCAGTGAACTAAAAAAAATCATCAAAAGAAATGCTATTGAATGGCCATAGTTGGTCAACATCACGCACACAACCACCCAAGGTTGGGGGCTACACCCCCCCCTCACCCCCCCAACTATATATACCAACTCCAAGATCGCACTACATTGGGGAAAGGGAAATTTTAAAAGGTTTCCCTTCACTTACCTTACATATTGCATTACTTCCTGGTTGTTGGTCAACTCTGGCCATTCAATGTAGATTTTTTTCGATGCTGCTTTAGTTCGCTGATTGTCCCATTCGCTCTTTTCTGTTCGGTGTTTCACAGTTCGCTGTTTTTCAAATTCGGTAGCTGAACATGGACCCAAACCCTAAGAACACTGCTGCCTAAGCAGAACTGTTCACAGAAATCCTGTACAAGCATGTTCATAGCTGCAAGAGGCAGCTGTACCCACCAGGAAGAAGTACAGAACTAACTCAAAAAAACAAGTGACCTGGTGGAATCACAGCATCAGTAGGCTGTATCACAAAAGGAAGAAAATCAAGGTAAATTAGGAGGTGCAGCACCCAGCAGGATAAAACCACTCTCGTCAAGCTAAACAAACAACTAAGAGGACAAATAAAGTCTACCAAAGCCAAGTTTTTTTTAAACAAGACACATCTTTATTAAATTATCACTTATTACATAGGCAGTCATACATTTATTTAAATGAAAACAAACCACACTGACACAATCCTAGTTGCAAGCATTTTACATCACAGATCATATTGACATAATTCTAGTTACAAACATTATACATCACTTATAATCTACCAATCATTCTCAGTTAAACATTACATAACTCATTCAAGTCTTGCCTTCTTTTAAACCTCATTCCTGCCCTGTGTGTATTCTTTCTAAAATTCCCATTTTTCCCATGTAATTTGCTCCTACCCTTTTCTAAAGATCCCAATTCTAGTTGTTTTATCTCTTTTACTATATTCACTATTTCTAGCACAGTTGGTTTAGACATTGATTTCCATTTTCTAGTAATTGCTTTTTTGGCAGCCACCATAATTAGACTCAGAAAGGCCTTGCTAGGTCTAGGCAATTCCAATTCTCTATTGTAGCTCGGAAAAATCATTTCCCTAGTTACAGCAATTCACTCACCTAGCATCTCTGACAGAGTGGCCTGCAGGGAATCTTTAAAGTTTGCCAACTCATAACACTCCCAGAAAATATGTTCTTAATTACCTCTTTCCTTCCCATCACACCTCCAAGATTTGCTGTCTACCTGAGGAAAACTTCTTTGGAGTCTACCTGGGGTATAAAAATATCTATGTAAACATTTCCAAGAAAAAAATCCTACATCTTCTAGATCTTGTTGCATATTTGGGAGACATACATATATCCCCCATTGTGCCTTTGTGAATTGCGTATCCAGTGTCTCTTCCCAATCCTTTCTAACCTCCTCTGATTGAGTCTTATAGTTATAATGCAATATTTTATATATTCTACTAATTATTCCTTTTTTAACAGCAGCTTCTGTTTTAGATTCTACTAAAAACTCTACCAGTGCTGGTCCTTCATTTAAACCCCCCTATTTCTTTCTCTTTGCCTATACTCAGATTTCAATTCTTGACAGGGAAGGCAATCTAACCTGCAGCGCAAATAAATTCTTGGTGTCCTCCCATTCTGTTACCTTTCTCTCTCTAGTTATTTGCTTCCAGTACCTTAGTTTCTTTGATAGTTTTCTATAATAAATTCTAGCCCCCTCCTGCCTATTGTCTGGATCCCTAATTACAGTCATACCTATCAGCAGAATCTCCTTTCTCCATTCCCGTGTTGACTTAGTCCTTAGAATACTTTCTGCTACTTTATGAATATGATATTCTGTATGATTATTGTTATTCTCCTTAACGATCTGCATCCACAATTGCAATCTCTCCTTGTTTCTTGAGCTTCCCCCTGTTTCTTCATCAGCATCCGTTTTCACTTTGAATTATAGTTTTCTGCTTGTGCTAGCCTTAACTGTGTTGCTCTGAAATACCCCTTCAAATCAGGTAATCCCAATCTGCTTTGTTCTACTGGAAGAATCATCTTATCCCACATGACTCTTGTTGTCTTCATCTCCTTCAGCTCTTTATGAATTGCTATCCACAACTTCTCCTCCAGTTGATAAAAATATGCCTAGCCTGTGTAATTTTTTCAGAGAATGCAAATACTTCCAATGCCCTGCTCATAAAGTCCCAGCTTACTCTGTCAAATGCTTTCTCTGCATCAAGACCCACAACAACAGCTGTATTTTCTTACATTCTGCTTCTCTCTGGATCATCAATGTGCTGTTAATGTTGTCAGATGTTTGCCTCCCCTCCACAAAATCACATTAGGCAAGATCTATCAATTTTGGCATTACTTTTACCATTATTTTAGCCATTATAGACATAAACACTTTATAATCATAATTTATTATTGAAATGGGCCTGCATGAAGCTGGATCTGATGGATCTTTATCCTCTTTAGGTATTACAGCTGTGATGTCCCCACTCTGAGCCAGTAATCAAGGTGCCTGAATCCTCACCAATGACACTATAGAGAGATGTTCACTTGGAATACAAATGGACAGACTCAGTATTTCCAGATGCAGACCTCTCTGCATCAAGTACAATTTCCCTTAAGAGCACACAAGGAACACAATTAGCCTGGGGTCTGGATTTCTTTATATCTGTCTCCCTCCAGGGCCCCAGTAATGCTCCTCACTAGCAAAGCTAAAGTGTTAAGTCCTCAGCTGAGTGTCCAAGCCAAGTCTTCCAGCACCCTCTTTGTGAAACCAGTGCTTCGTGTCCCTGTTCCAAGTAGCTGGCACACACATGCTGTGAGATTTGATTTTCATAAGTTCATAGGTAGGTACTAGGCTATCGGCCCTAGGGCCTATACAAGCCTAGCCAAAAAGGTACCTAGGCTTTTGCCACCCAAGAAAATTATTTTCCTGTGCCCCTGTCGAGCTGAGCTAGAGGTGATTACCAGGGTGAATTTCCTATTTCCCATCCAATCATTAAGATTTTTCTTGAAGATTGCTAATGAGGAGCTTTGTTTGATAAATATAGGTAGTTTGTTCCAGAGTATGGGAAGTCTCTGGGACAGGAATCTATCCCTCTAGCATGTTCTGTTTATTGTGGTGACAAGGTTTAGGTCCCTAGAACATGTAGCGTGGAGGGATTTGTATTTCTTTAAGTGGAGCATGTCCAACAGCTCTGGGTTTGACATAGCTTTGTATGTTAGGCAGAGATCGCCTCTGAGTAGGAAATATGTGACGGAGTAAAGCTGGAGTTTGATACGGTCTGCGTAGGGCATCTGTTTGAGGCCAGTAATCCTCTTTGTGAGGTATTTCTGCAGCCCTTCCAGTTGTAGATGTCTTGTGAGATACATACCAAAAGGGGTGTTGTACTCTATACACACATACACGCAGAGACCTGGGAAAGGCTGGCACAGATTTAACCACTGTGTCCCTTTCTGCCCAGACTATAAGGTAGTTATAACTGTCACCAGACACTACAAAGCCATCTACCTAAGCTCTTTCAAGGGTATCCAATTATACTGAGTGAAATTAATATTAATGCAAATGGTAATGTTGACCAAACAGCCAGGCTTCATTCAAAAATGTGAGGCAACATATTTATGGCCTAGGCCCAGTAATTTAGTTTCTTACTATTTTCCAAGCTTAACCTCTTCTCTTCTGGTATCCTCTGTTAACATATACATATTTAATTCAGTTACAATACAGTTAGGACCCACTGTTGGTACATTTTTAACACAAGCAACTTTACAAATCCATTTTTGATATTCAAATAACATATATTTTTTTACTAAATTCCAGCTAGCTGTGCTGGCATATGTTACACATTCACTGCCCTACATCTCCTGGTATAGCTGGCAAAACCTCATACAACAGCTACCATTACTTTTTTTTCCAGGATGTTGGTACTTCTCTTAAAAAACTGTTAAACAAGACCTTCCAGTTCTTTAGCAGGTTTTTTTTCACTCATAGCTTTCAAATTTCACCAGGAATACCATCTATTCCTGGGAACTTTCCTGTAGATTGGTTATACATCACCATTTTTATCTCATCTTCTCCTATCCTGTTAGTAATTGAACCTCATCTACCTCTAACCTTGACATATTTAATTCTTCTATAAACATTTCCATTAGTACCTTTTCTTGATTTCCTGATTTCTCTGCTTTATACAGACTTTCATAGACTTTCTGAAATATTTCTAATACCTCTACAGGATCTCTTGTTACCTTTCTTGTTATAGGCTCCCTAAGGTTGGCTACAAACTTTTCTACTTTCTGTTGCCTGAGTCATTGTGCTAAAAGTTATTGTGCTCTGGAGTTATTATAAAAAAGAAAAAAAAAACAGCTGTCTTTCTAAACACATGCATATTGTTGAGGTAATCCCTTGTTTTCTCTTTAGCATTCTGCAATTGCTTTCTTTTTGTTCTGTGAGATTCTTGCTATTCTGTAATACTTAAACCTTTGTAAGTCCCTTTAAATAACTCTTGTTACTTCTTAACCATATTTCTCTCTTTTTTTATTTCCACCCTATTTTTAAACTCCACTTTAATTTTATCTGACTCCCTATTTATATTTTCTGAAGAAGTTTTTATCTTCCCTAATAACTCTTGGATAATTTCCACTACCCATTCCTTTAATTGTCTCTGTTTAACAGTTAGGTGGGGAAGTGCCAGTGTCTCATTTTTGTTTCCTTATCCTGCATTTTTATTTTACTTATTATTGGTACGTGATCTACTGCGGTGGTGGTGCTGTGGTAGCGTTGTCGTCTCACAGTAAGACGTCTTGTTCGATTCTCAGCTAGAGCGTCATCTGTGTGGAGACATGCATGAATGGGCATACCTTCATTGAAGGTTGTGCGTCAGGGCTGGCAGCTCGGCACGTAAAAATCTACTGCCAATCATTAGTGGGCCGGAGTTCCGCTGTGGCGACCCCTAACCGGGAAAAGCCGAAAGACACAACAACAACAACAACATTGGTATGTGATCTGAAATAGTTATTGGATAAATATCAAAACTTTCAATTAAATGTACATGTCCTAGCCCAGTTTTTTATCTTAGGGAATAATTAATAAATTCACTCTGAACTCCTACTAGTGAATTCACATCTTCCATGCCAAACATATTAATAAATTTCTTCAAACATTTACCCCCTGTTGTTATATTTTTCCCTTCTGGGCCCCCATATAAATCATCACTGCTGCAAATCAAATTCCAGTCCCACCTATAAGTAATATTCCCTGCTGAAAGCTGATTATGTCTTCCAGAATTTTCTTAAGTTCCCTTGAAGCAGTTTTAGTTGCAATATAAATGCATGTCAGCATAATCTTCCCCTTGCCAGTAGGCCCTTACTACTACAAATCTACCATCATTATCTTTTTTTCCTCCACTACCACTATTGGAGCTGTTCTAGAAATGAATATAAGTGCCCCCCTTTTCCTTTATCCCAGATATTCCACTGAATAACCATCTTGAAATCCTCTCTTTATCAAATTCACATGTTCAGTTCTTTCCAAACAGTTCTCCTGTAGCATAGCTATTTGCACTCTGCATTTCTTAATATAATTCACTACTCTTTTTTGTATATCCCTATGAGACCATTCATATTCATAAATAATATGGAAAGTGTTGCCATTATGATAAGTTATTGTTCCCACTTATGTATAACAACTTTTTTAAATGTCTAGTTTCATCTTTTGTGTTACATGCATACAGTAATGTTTGGCAGGTTGAGCTTTTATACAGTTGTTTATTGTCATGTCCATTTGAACCTATGTCACATCTTACAAGACTTTTTGTTTTAATGAAAACCCCAAACACCCCCAAAACCTATTAACTTAATACAAACACACAAAACTACATACCTCTTCAAATAATGAAGTTTAACCCTCCTAATGGGAACAATTGTCCTAGGTTGACAGTTACACAGGCTTTAATTGACCTATATTTAAGATTATCCATGCTAAGGCACATGGTACAACCTGTCCTTCTACTTACTCTAACTGCTGTCTGTTTTTGTCTTATCTTTCCCCTCTCTCAGATGTAGAAAACAGCTTGAATGCTTTCAGAAAACATTATCTTTTAGCCATTGAAAGAACAAAATATTTGTTTTTATTGCCCTCTTATAAGCTTGTCTCCACTGAAACATGAGAACCAGACACAGTTGCCTTCTTCTACAAGGATTTTATGCTACACTGTGAACATATATTTGCTAAAGGAAAACATTTTATTACATTCATTATTCAGTATTTACTTGCTTCCACTTAAAATGTGTTAGATCAAGCCAGGGGCCCTAATCTAATCAATCCCCTATGCACAAGTAAACAAAAGCATATCACTTGTACTTATACCGCAATCTATATACTTTTACAACCCATCCCTCACTTCAAAAACCCAAGATTACAGCCTATTAACTTAAATATGCTTTTGTCCAGCCTTTCTTCTCTTTTTACATTGCAGTGTTTACATTTCTTCGAACTAAACAAGAAGAAAGACAGAAGAAAAAAGGGCACCTGTTTATTTATTTATTTAACATTTGTTGACTGGGAAAGTTCAATTATGACACAGCCTATTTTCAGTGGAGGCCTGGGGAGAAATGCTCCAGAAGCATGTCTTTGGAATGTGGGAGAAAACCAGAATACCCAGAGGGAAACCACATGAATGCAGAGAGGACAAGCAGACGCTACAAAAAAGACACTCCAGCTGAGAATTGAACCTGAGAACCTCTTGCTGTGAGGTGACAACATTAACTGCTGCACCACTGCACCACTCTGTTTACTTTAGTATCCCTATAACACATAAACATAACTGAAACTGCTTTACTATATAACATGCAGTATATGCTATGTTTTATAAAAATACTGTTAAGAAAGAAATGTTTTGCTTACAGTTACCTTTTTCCTTCCTCTTTTCCTCTCCCTAATGTCCTTCCAAACATTTATGATATGAAGTAGGGCATGTACTTTGGAGTTCCCTACAAGTTTAGCAAAGTCAAAATGTCCAATATTTCCAGGTTTTCTTGTTCAGAAATATTTCACAAAGGTGACTGATACTTTGTAATCCCATGTTTATTCGTTAATTTCTGAGTTGCTGATTTTCTTCCTGTTAATCCCTGTCTCCCATCTCCAGTGTCTGGTTCATTTCCAAAGTACTCCTGGTTCTTCTAGTCAACTCCTATGCTTTTCTCTGCATGTCAAGCATTTTCCTATGGAATGTCAGAAAAGGTTTCACTGACAAAGTCTCTCTATGAGCTTTATTTTCAGAAGAACAAGAAACAAGAGTCCCCTTCTGTTTGATAGCTCACTTTTTGTTGGACAAAGTTTTGTATTTCCTCTTTAGCATGTTCCACATCAAAAAATGACTTTGATCCTCCAAGAAAAAATATTCTGAAGATAGCTGGATACAGCAGCGTGAATCTCACACCTGCTTCTCGACATTCCCTAATTGCTGGAATAAGTTTACTCCTCTTCTGCCTGGTGTACAGTGAGGAATCATTTTCCACAAACACTTTACTGCCTCCAACTTTTAGTACTTTGTACTTCTGTAACAGTTTTGTCAGAAAATCAACTCTTTCTGCTGATAGGATTACATCTTTACTATTAGAGGTTTGGCTGCTTTCTCATGGCCAGGCTTGGAGCATACACATGATGTGCCCTTTCAGTTAACAACTCATGCTGTGGAATACCAGTCCAATTGTTTATCTGTGCTTTCATAACATTAATACAGTCTGTTCCTTCCAGTTTTTTTCTGGTATAGCAGGAAATCTCAGGATCTGATGTTGTCCTTTACATTCATTCTTCAATTGATGGTTTTAGATCTGAGACTCAGATTCAACTTGGATGCTTCTGCCAGATATTCGGATCCAAAACTCTTGAGCTCCTGCCTTTACCCATAATGTGCCACCAACTGAACATACCTCAGATAGAGTTTGCTGCCCCTAAGAATAGAGGGACAGCTCAGTTTAAAACATCTTCCATTTTTCCAGTCTTTTGTTTTTCAGTTGATATATTCCTTCAGTGTTTCATTTAATCAGTTGTGAGAACATTTGATTTATTTTTTCCTCTAGATTACTGAAAGCCATGTCTTCCACTAAAGCTAGAGCTTGAACTGATTTTTGCTGAACAGCTGCAGGATTCTTCCCAGACAGTGTTTTCTCATCACAGTTTGTGGTTGACTTTCTTTCAGGTTCTCTAAATTTCTTCTTTGTTGACATCCAGTATCCAGGAAGTGCACTTACTAGCCAGTAACTGAAATTTACCCAAAAAGACAAAATCACTGGCTCTGTTTTCTTTGTTTCTGTTTTCATACTGGGAGTGCTGGAATTAAGCTGTTAACTCAGTGTGCAGCCATCTTGGAAGTTCCTGTTTTCAGACTTTCCAGTTTTTCCATCATGAGTCTTAAGGCAGAAGAAACTGAAGCAGTTTAAAATGGTTGAGGCTCCAGAATTAATTCTGTGCGAAATTAAAACTAAGTGAGGAAGGATTGAACTTAGCAATTTGATAAGTAAAGCATGAGGAGTTCAACAAGAGAGAAAAAAAGGTGTGGTAGTTCTTAATATGTTGCTAACACTGGAAAAAGTCTTGGGGCAGGTCACTTGTGCTATGGAGTTGTAGGATGAGGTTATGTATTATGCTAAAGCATACTGTAAAATCAAGAACATTTAGAATATTTCCATGGAGCTACTTGCCACAATGTTAATGAGGCATTCTGAATGTGTAGCATATGATAATTAGTTATGTGCTCTCCCCTGGCAGTCTGCAGTATGTGATTTCCCCAGCCTAGGGATTCATAGAGTTGCTTGGCTGCATAAATTAGCACAGCCAAAGACATTAATAAACATAGTCCAAACACCCCAAGTGTGTGACCCTCCAGTGGCAATGAAACGAAAAGCAGAGATTCAAAGGAACTTCAAATAAGATGCATTCATAAAATAATAAAGTTTATTCCAATGAGTGAGCGCTTTCGCCAAAGGCTTCTTCAGACTCTTAAAACAATGAATAAAACTGTTTGAATCATTTTTAAACCATCCTTAAGCTTCCTATTGGACATTACAAATTGATATGTCACATGTTATCTTGTCTTAAAGGAACAGATACTCAAAAAAGTTAACATAGTTAAATGCAACAATATTTAGAAGGAATACTTCCAAATATACAATTAATGATCAGAATGTCCATGCAAATAAGTAAAAAATATGCATATACCCTGATACATTCTAAAAATAAAAGGAGCATTGTGCTTGGTCCTATATCATTCTACAATCATTAAAAACTGTTGCTACATTCATTAAAACCCTGAACATTCTCTCTCCTCATGGTGTTAAATCATTAAAATCCTTAGATAAACAGCAAGTTTTATCGCGTTTCAATATCTAGCATCTCTACTAAGATAGTGGTGTGTCGAATGCAACTTTGCATATATCAGGTTAAAAAACTAATATAGCGAGAACTCTGTACTAAAAATGTAAGCGTACCTTTACCACAAAACAACATAGCGAATGTAATGTATTTCGCGATGTGCCTCATCAAGGAGTCAGACCTCATCATATCGGTGAAAGGCTGTTGTCCAAGATTAAAAAATTCCACAAATAGGAACCTCTTAGATTCCACGTAAAACAAACTGTTTACAAGTTGTAAAGTGCCGTGTGCTATAGGAACTCTGAATGCAATTGAGTACAACATAACTTCATGCGCTATGGTAACTCAAGGTGCGGTGAGCACGCTCTAAGCATCTAAGTACTGAACAACAGAAACAATGTTTAAATTTCTAAGAAAAAAAGGTGAGCCTATATTCGTGCTGTCCTGTGCCTAAAATAGACAGTATTTGTAAGCACGATTATGCCCTAGAAGCATATATTGATCACAAAGTGTCACTATTTAAAACAATGAAACGTGTACATATTAATGAGTACACTTATTAAAGTGTTCGCTGAACATGGCAGAGATGGCATTAACTAATACAAAATAAAAAGATAAAAACAGATAAATAGTGGAATGCTAGGCGTAACACATAAAAATTGACACAATAAAGCTTGAAATTAGCACAAAGCACACATATAATAATACCTAAGTATAAAGCTCCATAGATGATAGGGTCCCTAACTAGTAAAAAAGCAACTACTTCCATGTACATCGTTGGTGCTAAATATAACAACATTCTAAGTTAAAAAGGTCAAATGAAAAATAAGAAGAGATAAACAATCCGCAACAATACTAAGCCTGTACCTAATGATAAAACAAAACTATCTATTGATGTATGGGGTACCTAGCTCAGTCGTAAAATAAATTCCAGCTACAGTGAACAAATATATAGACGATATGCATGCTTGTATATACATGTGTATATATTTACACACATGCATGAGTAAACTATGCCCAATAACCACTAATATATTTAGGTGGTGAAAGGAGGGATGAAAACATACTAGTATGTGAGGTATGGGCTCAGAAGTAAGGCTAAAACAAGAAAGCCGAACGATCCAAAGGTCCATCAGTTCCTGGGATTTGATACTAAGAACACATCTACTTGTGGCTATAAAGCTCAGAACATTAATACTATGAAAATAATTATATTCAGTCTACAAGGACTGATTCTTACACTGATTTACTATAAAAGTGACATCAATACGTAGTTTTAAAATTACCTTACTACTCTATTTAGGTAATAGTAGGTTAAGTCATCTTCGTAGTCTTCTACTTCTTAAAATGGTTTGAGTTGCACTTTATCATTAAGCCCTGGTGACCTATCAGACCTTAGTCTGATAATCCAACGTGTCTCCTGTTCTAAGGTTTTGTTGATTAGATCACCACCTCTAAAACCCACGCTGACTTGTTCAATAACACAAAATTTAAAATTATGATTGGTGCCTGCTGTTGTATTGTGTCTAGCTAGGGCATTGGTCTCAGTACCTATCCTAATGTGGTAAATATGTTCCCTAACTCTTTCCTTAAGTGATCTATTGGTTTTGCCAATGTAATAGCTTTTGCAGGTTATACAGGTGGCCATGTATACCACATTCTTACTTTCACAGTTCGTGTTAGTTCTGAAGTTATATGCGTAAGCGTAACAGGATGCTCAAAAGTGGTATCTTTATTAATGTAGATGCATTGATTACAATGACCACAGGGTACTGTGTTTCTATCATTTATTGGTCTACTTTTCCCCGGATGTTTGGGTCTACATAAAATGCTTCTTAAATTCTGATGATTCTTGTAGGTTATACGTGGTGTTGGTCCTACTACCTCATTGACATCCCTATCGGATTTCAGTATTCCCCAGTGTCTACCCAGGCTGTTTTTCACCTCCAAGTTCATTTTACTGAAAGTGAGGTTGGTTCTAATTTCAGTTTTTAAAGGCTTCGGACTCTTCATACTACCTTCATGTGCCATAAAGTAAGGTTTAGCAGTACTCGTTCTTAGACGCCCCACAGTTCTGACCATTTCTAATATTTCATTTTCTTTATAGCCCTTTCTAGAAATCTATCCTTCATGTCCTCTATTCCTTTCTCATAGAACTCTTGTTGTGGGTTCAACCTTGATACTCTCATGAATTGTCCTTTAAGGACATTTTGGAATACATGTACAGGATGCATACTGTTTCTGTGTAGTATGTTGTTTCTTTGGCAGGCTTTCCTATGAATGGTTGTATTAATAAGGCCATTGGACATCCTGAATACTTCCACATCCAAAAATGGTATAGTTTCATCTGAAAAATTCATGGTGAATTTTAAAAATCCGTAGTGTTATCCAAATAAGAAACGAAATTCTTTTAAAGAGGGTTCATCACCCAACCAAATAAGGAAGAGGTCATCTACAAAGCGGCAATACATACCAACAAATTCATTGAAAAGTGGATGGTCATATAAGTGAACATCTTCCCACCTAGTTATCACTAGGTTGGCGTAACTATTAGCACAAGATGTGCCCATAGCTACACCATCCTTCTGTAAGAATATGGATTCTTGAAAAGCAAAAGCGTTGCCGTCACGGTCCGCAACAGAGCCAAGATCATCCATCCGGCGATCATTCAACACCCCACCTGCAACACCAGCGATCGATCACCGCCCAGCGTTCACGCACGCTGCTGTTCACCCAGCAACGAGCCTGAGACAAGAGAAATTGCCTGTCTCAAAATACCTCATTGCTCACTGACCAAAAGAGCCCATCACCTGCCAACAGCAGTTCATGATCTGCCTGTCTCTGCACCACGGCCTGAGTGGTGATTCATCGCCATGATCTGGGAGTCCCCGACACCGATGGCCGCCCCCACCAGCACCAGGCCAGCTGTCCATCACAACTGTCATCCGTTGCACATAAACACCACATCTATTAACCGAAACCCAGCAGAGCGATATTAAGCTACCGCCTATTTGAAACATTTTGTTAGTGGTATATCATCCATGATGACGGGGTCATTTCATCAGCCGCCGGTCCACACAGCTATCATCTGGAGTGAACATATCGTTGTCTCGCTTATAAGCACCAGCGCCCACAGGCCCAGTTTTCCGACAGCAGCCTGGCGTTTCCAACACGCCAGGTTGATAACGGCGCCGTTAGACCTGGTGCCATTTCAACTGACCGTCACAACCGTCCAACCTGCCCAGTTGCAATTTAACGAACATTTTGGTTCTAAACCACTGTAATGTTCAAAAAAAGTCCATTTCAAATTTTCCCTTTTTAAATTGTTCCCGGGGTTTTTGCCAAACCCAATTTTAGGCGGGGGTTTTTTTTTAAAACCACCGGTTTTTTTTCACTTTTTTTTTTTTTCCAAAAAAAGGGGCCTTTAAAAGGGGGTTGTTAATTTTGACTTTCCGTAAACCAAATTTGGGGTTTCCGGAATAAATTAAAGGGAAAAAAGGGGGCCCAATCATTTAAATTTTTTTTTATTACCATTTTTAAAATTTTTAAAAAACCCCTTTGGAAAGCACCAAAACCTTTTTCCCCCAAAGAAAAAAAATTCAAAACCCCGGGGGGGGTTTTCCTTTATAGTAAAATTTAATCCAAATTCCGGGGGTTTTTAGTTTAAAATTTTTTTTAAAAAAAAATTTTTTTAAACTTTTTTAAATTTAATAAGGGGTTTCATAAAAAGGTTTTTTAAAAAAATAAAATTTTTAAAAATTTTTTTAAATTTTAAAATGGGGGAAACCAAAAAAAGGCCAAAATTTTCCAATTTTTTTTCCCCTTTTTAAAATTTGTAAATTTTTAACAATAATTTTTGGCTTTTTTTTAAAAAACCCCTTTCAAACCAAAAGATTTTTTTTCCTTCGCCCTTTTAGTTTCTAAATGCCCTTAAAAAAATTTTCCCCTTTTTAAACATTTTTTTAAATTTAGGAAACCCTTTTTACAAAAAGATTTTGAAAACGAAAAATTTTTTTTTCCCCCCCAAACATTTTAAATTAATTTCCCCAAAGTTTTTTCCTAAACTAAAAACAAAATTTTAATTTTTTAAAAACCTTAAAATCCATCCACGTGATTCAAAAAACCCCCTCCCATTTTGGGGGTTTTAATTTAAAATTTGGAAAAATTTTTAAAACCCAAAATTTTAAAATAGTTTTTAAAATTTTAAAAAGGAAAATACCCACCAAAAAAAAAAATTTTTTAAAATTAAAAAATTTTAACCCTTTAAAAAAAAATAAAAACCCACATTTTTGGGGTCCAAAAAAAAAAAAACCCATAAAAAATTTTTAAAATTAAAATTTTTAAAAAAAATTAATATAAAACTTTAAAAAAAAAGGAACTTTTTTAATTTTTAAAAAAATGACTTTTTCCCTTTTCCCCACTTTTTAAAAAAAAAAATTTCCAAATCAAGAAAATTCCCAAAAAAATTCTTAAAAAAAAAAGGGCCATTAAAATCCCCTTTTAAAAATAAAAAAATTTTTCCAAATTGGGGGAAATGAAAATTTTTAAAACCACTGGTCACTGTTCTTAGTGGGAATAAAACCAGTCCTTTATTTAGACTTGTTTCATACTCATTTAAAACCCTGCGGAAAGGTGATCATCTACCTCATCGTCCACCTGCTCGTTCAATCCATCCTTTCTGTCTCCTGCTGGCCTCCAAAATGGTGCTAGCACAGTGTATTCACAATAACACTGTTTCTGCTGCACCTGACCTCTGTACATCCGTAATGCAGCCTATCAGACCACCACAACAGTACTGTCCCATTTCCTTGTGTCCTGTTAGCAATTGTCCGCTTTCTAGATTAGACTGTGACTGATCAGATTCTGCACTGGTACCAAAATGCGATATCACCTGCTTATTGTTTAAATCAATTCTATTAAATGATCACTTGAGACCGCGCGATCACCATACGCTCAGCATTCACAAAAGCCTGACCTGGAGGCATTTGAGCCCTGACTATAGTGTGGATTCATTTCTAGGCCAGGTGAATACATTGTTAAAATCTGTTACATCCTGGTCTTAGTTTTGGTCTAGCAACCGTAAAACAAAACATTTATTCATGCATCTGTTTCTATCTTAAACGTTAACAGTCAATCTCAGTCCTTCAGGCAGATAGAGTTCATATAACAACTCAACTCCCAGCCAGCGATATAGTAAGTCTGGTAATGAGGTACGATGTACCAGCACGCAGGTATAATCCGTTGTTCAAACAACCAATAATGTCTTGAACTAGTTTAACCAATTCGAAAACTAGTTAACAGAACCATAATTAAGTTTCAGTCTCCATCAAAATAAAAATTCAGATGTTGTCACAATTAGAAGGACACATATGTGATGTCACCATCCTTTTGTAGACCGACCAAATAAACTCAAAGTCCAAACGCAGTGCATCAGTTGAGGCAGGAGATCAACAAACATAAAGAGAGCATATTCAGTGGCACGTCAAAGCAGAGATTCAGCGAACTCAAGATGCATCATAAAACAATATTCCAATGAGTGAGCAAAGCTTCTTCAGACTAAATCGAACAAACTGTTTGAATCATTTAATCTGTATTGATTACAACCATGACACATATCTTAAAGGAACAGACTGTGTTAACATAGAAAAACAATGAGGAATACTTCCAAATACAATGATCAGAATGTCAATGTAAAATATGCATGCATTCTAAAAATACAAAGAGCTTCAATATCATACTTTTGATTCAGCACTTTACATAACAGAACAACTGATTTACAAAATTTAAAGACAGAGTGTTCATTATCAGAATGACCACAGTATTTGACGAAGCAGAAAGAACTTTCATTGAAAGTTCAAACATAGATGAATTCAACAAAGATAACACAACATCCACAATGACACAAAGCTTTACAGTTAGATGTAATAAAAGCTCATATGGACTTTATACAGTATATTACATGTCTGCAATTTCAAGCTTTATTGTGTCAATTTTATGTGTTACTAGCATTCCACTATTTATCTGTTTTATCTTTTTATTTTGTATTAGTTAATGCCATCTCTGCCATGTTCAGCTTAACACTTTAATAAGTGTACTCATTAATATGTACACGCTTCATTGTTTTAAATAGTGACACTTTGTGATCAATATATGCTTCTAGGGCATAATCGTGCTTACAAATACTGTCTATTTTAGGCACAGGACAGCACCTAATATAGGCTCACCTTTTTTCTTAGAAATTTAAACATTGTTTCTGTTGTTCAGTACTTAGATGCTTAGAACGCGCTCACCGTGACGCTGAGTTACCATAGCGCATGAAGTTATGTTGTACTCAATTGCATTCAGAGTTCCTATAGCACACGGCACTTTACAACTTGTAAACAGTTTGTTTTACGTGGAATCTAAGAGGTTCCTATTTGTGGAATTTTTAATCTTGGACAACAGCCTTCACCGATATGATGAGGTCTGACTCCTTGATGAGGCACATCGCTAAATACATTACATTCGCTATGTTGTTTTGTGGTAAAGGTACGCTTACATTTTTAGTACAGAGTTCTCGCTATATTAGTTTTTTAACCTGATATATGCAAAGTTGCATTCACAACACCACTATCTTAGTAGAGTTGCTAGATATTGAAACGCGATAAAACTTGCTGTTTATCTAAGGATTTTAATGTTTTAACACCATGAGGAGAGAGAATGTTCAGGGTTTTTAATGAATGTAGCAACAGTTTTTTAATGATTGTAGAATGATATAGGACCAAGCACAATGCTCCTTTTATTTTTTAGAATGTATCAGGGTATATGCATATTTTTTACTTATTTGCATGGACATTCTGATCATTAATTGTATATTTGGAAGTATTCCTTCTAAATATTGTTGCATTTAACTATGTTAACTTTTTTGAGTATCTGTTCCTTTAAGACAAGATAACATGTGACATATCAATTTGTAATGTCCAATAGGAAGCTTAAGGATGGTTTAAAAATGATTCAAACAGTTTTATTCATTGTTTTAAGAGTCTGAAGAAGCCTTTGGCTAAAGCGCCACTCATTGGAATAAACTTTATTATTTTTATGAATGCATCTTATTTGAAGTTCCTTTGAATCTCTGCTGCTTCATTGCCACTGGAGGGTCACACACTTGGATTTGATTGCTCTCTTTATGTTTACGTGAGTCTCCTGCCTCAACTGATAGCAGCACTGCATTTGGCTTTTGAGTTGTATTATTTATTTGGTCAGTGCTGCAGGAAGTAAGGATGGCGAATCTAAAGCAGCATAAACATTGAACTACCATATGTACCACGCTGCTCTGGAACATACTTCTAATGTCCTTGACAGATTTAAGACTTGTGTATCTGGAAGTATCAATTCATTATTGGATTTTAATCCAGTTGTTGATGGAGGGACAGTCACCGAACTGATGTGAGTACTATGGATTCTGTTAAAGACTTACAAGATTTAGAGTATGTTTTCGTAAATTGGTTAAACTACAAGTTCAAAGACATTATTTTGAAAGTTGTTTGAACAAACGGATTATACCTCGCCCACGCTACTGAAGATGCCTACATCTGGTACCTCATTACCAGACTTACTATATCGCTGGCAGCAACTCAACATGGAGTTGAGTTTAGTTATATGAAACTCTTAATTGAGTTTCATCTGCCTGAAGAGGAGAGACTGAGATTGACTGTAAATAACTTGTTTAAAGACTTTGAAAGTAAATATGCTAACAATGAGATGTGCATGGGAAAATTAGGAAAGTAATTGAAGATGTTTTGTTTTTAGAGAAACGGTTGCTAGACCAAAAGAAAGCTAAGATTACCAGGGATGTAAGAGATTTTAAGAACAATAATGTATTCACCTGGCCTAGGGAAATGAATCCAAATTTACACTATAGTCAGGGCTCAAATGCCTCACGAGGCCTCCAGGTAGAACAGGTAACAATTTTGTGAATGCCACACTGAGCACACCTATAATCAATCCTGATAGACATCCACGCAGTGATACTTCAGAAAGTAGATCATTTAATAGAATTGATTTAAACAATAAGCAGAGTGATATCACTGACATTTTAGGTACCAGTGTAACCACAGAATCTGATCAACCAGTCACAGCAAACAATAATCTAGAACGGACAATGTAAGCCCTAACAGGACACAAGGAAATGGGAGAGTTAACAGTACTGTTGTAGGTGAAGGTCTGATAGGCTGCATTACGGATGTACAGAGGTCAGGTGCAGCAGTGGTAAGACCAAAACAAATAGTGTTATTGTGAATACAAATATATTACCTGCCCTCCCCATAGCACAAAAATCATTTTTGGACAAAAGAAGGTCAACCAGCAGGGGAGACAGAAGAGGAAAGGATCGTAGACGAGCAGGAACAAGTAGGCCCCACGATAAAGAAAATGTGGGGAGGCAGAATCATTGATCATGAACCTTCCGCAGGGTTTTAAATGAGTATGAGAAACAAGTCCTAAATAAAGGACTAAGTTTTATTCCCACTAAGAACAGTGACTTAGTGGACACTATTATAGAAACCAAAATGTTCATTCGTAATTTACAACTAAGGCTAGAGTTTGGACAGTTTGATGACAATTCAGTTAAGAATAAGCGCCGCCCTAACAGCACTTACGTGCCTCAACTTCACCCAACAATTGAAGTGTTTGGCAATGTAGTGGAAGATGACATATACAAATGCTATCAGGAGAAAACACCTTCAAGACATGGACGCAATTTAAACTATAAGCAGAGACAAGCATTGTATTCACTCAAAGATGATAGCTCTATAATAATAAGACCAGCTGATAAAGGTGGCCCCGTGGTCATCATGGATGATATATACTACACTAACAAAATGTTTCAAATGTTAAATGACAGCAATACTTACTCCATACTAACTAAGGACAATTTAATAGATATGGTGTTCAGTGTTTATAATACCTTGATGACTTAGTTATGTCTCTGGACATAACTCAACAACTCTATGAGTACTTTAAGGTGAACAACCCCATCATCCCGATTATACAGGGACTCCCCAAAGTCCATAAAAACAGCGAGATCCACCACTCAGACCCATTGTTGCAGGGCAAGGTTGGGTCACTGAACCCTTATCTATTTACTTGAAAGTGTATTAAGACCTTTAGTCAATGACAATAGGAATATTTTGAAAGATAGCAAACAGTTTCTCTTAGATTTATACTCTCAAACTCGACCTTTAGGTGAACAGCAACATTACTTTTTTGTGACACTAGACGTAGTCAGTTTATTCACTGTAATTCCTAATGACACAGGAATAAGAATGTTAACAGAATATTTGAAGATACATTCCGACTTTTCGGATAAAAAGTTGATCTTATAACTCTGTTACTTGAGACTGTCTTGACTAACAACGCTTTGCTTTTCAAGAATCCATATTCTTACAGAAGGATGGCGAGCTATGGGCACATCTTGTGCTAATAGTTACGCCAACCTAGTGATGGCTAGGTGGGAAGATGTTCACTTATATGACCATCCACTTTTCAATGAATTTGTTGGTATGTATTGCCGCTTTGTAGATGACCTCTTCCTTATTTGGTTGGGTGATGAACCCTCTTTAAAGAATTTCGTTTCTTATTTGGATAACACTACGGATTTTAAAATTCACCATGAATTTTTCAGATGAAACTATACCATTTTTGGATGTGGAAGTATTCAGGATGTCCAATGGCCTTATTAATACAACCATTCATAGGAAAGCCTGCCAAAGAAACAACATACTACACAGAAACAGTATGCATCCTGTACATGTATTCCAAAATGTCCTTAAAGGACAATTCATGAGAGTATCAAGGTTGAACCCACAACAAGAGTTCTATGAGAAAGGAATAGAGGACATGAAGGATAGATTTCTAGAAAGGGGCTATAAAGAAAATGAAATATTAGAAATGGTCAGAACTGTGGAGCGCCTAAGAATGAGTACTGCTAAACCTTACTTTATGGCACATGAAGGTAGTATGAAGAGTCCAAGCCTTTAAAACTGAAATTAGAACCAACCTCACTTTCAGTAAAATGAACTCGGTGATGTGTAAAAGCCTGGATAGACACTGGGGAATACTGAAATCCGATAGGGATGTCAATGAGGTAGTAGGACCAACACCACGATAACCTACAAGAATCATCAGAATTTAAGAAGCATTTTATGTAGACCCAAACATCCGGGGAAAAGTAGACCAATAAATGATAGAAACACAGTACCCTGTGGTCATTGTAATCAATGCATCTACATTAATAAAGATACCACTTTTGAGCATCCTGTTACGCCACGACATATAACTTCAGAACTAACACGAACTGTGAAAGTAAGAATGTGGTATACATGGCCACCTGTATAACCTGCAAAAGCTATTACATTGGCAAAACCAATAGATCACTTAAGGAAAGAGTTAGGGAACATATTTACCACATTAGGATAGGTACTGAGACCAATGCCCTAGCTAGACACAATACAACAGCAGGCACCAATCATAATTTTAAATTTTGTGTTATTGAACAAGTCAGCGTGGGTTTTAGAGGTGGTGATCTAATCAACAAAACCTTAGAACAGGAGACACGTTGGATTATCAGACTAAGGTCTGATAGGTCACCAGGGCTTAATGATAAACTGCAACTCACACCATTTTTAAGAAGTAGAAGACTACGAAGATGACTTAACCTACTATTACCTAAATAGAGTAGTAAGGTAATTTTAAAACTACGTATTGATGTCACTTTTATAGTAAATCAGTGTAAGAATCAGTCCTTGTAGACTGAATATAATTATTTTCATAGTATTAATGTTCTGAGCTTTATAGCCACAAGTAGATGTGTTCTTAGTATCAAATCCCAGGAACTGATGGACCTTTGGATACGCTCGCTTTCTTGTTTTAGCCTTACTTGAGCCCATACCTCACATACTAGTATGTTTTTCATCCCTCCTTTCACCACCTAAATATATTAGTGGTTATTGGGCATAGTTTACACATGCATGTGTGTAAATATATACACATGTATATACAAGCATGCATATACGACTATATATTTGTTCACTGTAGCTGGAATTTATTTTACGACTGAGCTAGGTACCCCATACATCAATAGATAGTTTTGTTTTATCATTAGGTACAGGCTTAGTATTGTTGTGGATTGTTTATCTCTTCTTATTTTTCATTTGACCTTTTAACTTAGAATGTTGTTATATTTAGCACCAACGATGTACATGGAAGTAGTTGCTTTTTTACTAGTTAGGGACCCTATCATCTATGGAGCTTTATACTTAGGTATTATTATATGTGTGCTTTGTGCTAATTTCAAGCTTTATTGTGTCAATTTTTATGTGTTACGCCTAGCATTCCACTATTTATCTGTTTTTATCTTTTTATTTTTTATTTTATTTTGTATTAGTTAATGCCATCTCTGCCATGTTCAGCTTAACACTTTAATAAGTGTACTCATTAATATGTACACGTTTCATTGTTTTAAATAGTGACACTTTGTGATCAATATATGCTTCTAGGGCATAATCGTGCTTACAAATACTGTCTATTTTAGGCACAGGACAGCACGAATATAGGCTCACCTTTTTTTCTTAGAAATTTAAACATTGTTTCTGTTGTTCAGTACTTAGATGCTTAGAACGTGCTCACCGCACGTTGAGTTACCATAGCGCATGAAGTTATGTTGTACTCAATTGCATTCAGAGTTCCTATAGCACACGGCACTTTACAACTTGTAAACAGTTTGTTTTACGTGGAATCTAAGAGGTTCCTATTTGTGGAATTTTTTAATCTTGGACAACAGCCTTTCACCGATATGATGAGGTCTGACTCCTTGATGAGGCACATCGCGAAATACATTACATTCGCTATGTTGTTTTGTGGTAAAGGTACGCTTACATTTTTAGTACAGAGTTCTCGCTATATTAGTTTTTTAACCTGATATATGCAAAGTTGCATTCGACACACCACTATCTTAGTAGAGATGCTAGATATTGAAACGCGATAAAACTTGCTGTTTATCTAAGGATTTTAATGATTTAACACCATGAGGAGAGAGAATGTTCAGGGTTTTTAATGAATGTAGCAACAGTTTTTTAATGATTGTAGAATGATATAGGACCAAGCACAATGCTCCTTTTATTTTTTAGAATGTATCAGGGTATATGCATATTTTTTACTTATTTGCATGGACATTCTGATCATTAATTGTATATTTGGAAGTATTCCTTCTAAATATTGTTGCATTTAACTATGTTAACTTTTTGAGTATCTGTTCCTTTAAGACAAGATAACATGTGACATATCAATTTGTAATGTCCAATAGGAAGCTTAAGGATGGTTTAAAAATGATTCAAACAGTTTTATTCATTGTTTTAAGAGTCTGAAGAAGCCTTTGGCGAAAGCGCTCACTCATTGGAATAAACTTTATTATTTTTTATGAATGCATCTTATTTGAAGTTCCTTTGAATCTCTGCTTTTCGTTTCATTGCCACTGGAGGGTCACACACTTGGATTTGGATTGCTCTCTTTTATGTTTACGTGAGTCTCCTGCCTCAACTGATAGCAGCACTGCATTTGGCTTTTTGAATAGTCCAAACACCACATTAACTCATTACTTTTAATGAGAACGAATGCATTAGAAGTCAGGAAGTTTAGCATACAGGTAGTGGTGGCGCGATGCAAGTGTGTGTAGGTGTGTGGCAGCATGTGTCCATGTCTTTAAATGTATGACTGATCTTGTGTGTGTATGTATGTGTCTCCTTGAATGGTCACAGCAGGGGTTAGTTGGGGGATAGTAAGAGCAGGTGTGTGTGTGTGCTTGCATGTGTGTGCTGTGGTAGGATGCTTCCATACCTTTCGACTCCCCCTATACTAACAAGAAAAGGCTGTAATACTGGGGTTGGGAGAAGGCAAAAGCTAGACACCAGGGACACTTTTGAATTATTACTCCACCTACCTTAGAAACATTAATAGAACAACAGATTTTGCACTAAAAATACTTGATCAATAAGAAGTATGAAGAAATTCTAATGGTCTGGCATTATTTATTTATTTGTGTATGTATATAGGTATGTATTTATGCATGTAAGTTTGTTTATTGGTGTAGTACACCAAGTACAGCAAATAATTTGATTCCATAGCCTGAGTGAAGAAATTCACAAGTAAATAAAACAGGATTGATTCACTAACATGGTGTAATCACAGTAAGAAAAGAGTCCAGCCGACAGTTGAAACAATGAGCAGATATTAGTAACACTGGAGAAAAGCAAATGTGGGTTAATTTTAGTAATAAATATGGAAGATAAGTACCAGGTGAGAATAGAGTTGGAACTGGAAGTGTTGTAGGTATGGAGGTTAAGTGGTTATTGAGTGAATTGTCACAAGGGACGTCATATAGATATCTCTCTCTCTCTCTCTATATATATATATATATATATATATATATATAGATAGATACACAGATATAGATATCTATATATATTTATCTGTGTGTATGTGTATCACCATGCAGACTGATTGCTGACACTGCAGTGTAGCATAAGGGGGATGCTGCACTCCTGAATGTACCATCTTTTGGATGAGACATTAAACCAAGGCCCCATCTGCTTGAGTTGATGGTAGCTCAGGTGGATGTAAAAGATCCCACTGCACCTATCTAAGAGTAGTGCCCTGCCTAAATTTCACCTAGTAGTATAAATAACACTGCTAGTGGGACTAACCCAGTCAAGAAAAATAATAAATAAATTAATTAAAAAAAAAAAAAAAAAAATATATATATATATATATATATATATATATATATAGGTCTACTGCTCTACATCGAAAGAACACTTCTTCGAAATAGAGCAGGAGAGCCATACTTCAGCAAAAGTTCACTTCAACGAAAGTGCACTTTTGATGAAGTCTAGTTCCCAGGGCGACCCAAAAAAAACCCCCCACTAAAACATGTTTTTGCAGGGGGGCTGTGCCACCCACACCCCCTACTTAAATATACCAACTCCAAGATTGCACTACAGTGGGTAAAAGGGAATATTCACATTCCGTGCTGTAGTGTGTGTGTGTATATATATATATATATATATATATATATATATATATATATATATATATATATATATATATATATATATAAAATCATTATAGGCAAAATTGTGGATGCTCTGTAAAATTAGGGAAAGTGGGGAGGTATGGGGATGTGTATGTGTGTTTGTGTACATGCGCGTGCGTGCGTGTGTGTGTGTGTGTGTGTGTGTGTGTGTGTGTGTGTGTTTTCCTGAGTGTGTGGAGGAATCAAGGAGGGGGGGTGCTTGTGCCAACATGATGCATGGCAGTAGTGGTGATTACCGCAGCTAAGAACTTCTTAGCATTACCAATAATCAGTGTGAGATTCAGAGACGTGCAAGTTAGCTAATAATGAGGTTTTCCTCACTATGGCTAATGTGTCTCTAAAATGCTGTTTACACGATCACATTAACTGTCCCATTTTTGCTGGAAGTTAATGCTTGTGGTTGTTTTTTTTTTTGAATCCAGACCTATGTTTAATTACGTTTAATAATGCATTGGGATTATTATCTGTAATTGTGTGAAAATCTGTTTGTAATAAAACAAATGTTCAGTAAAAAAAGAAGCTAATACTAGTTTCCTTGGTTCATTGGTAAATACAAAGCTATCAGTCTGCAGGCTATTATAGACCTATCTAGAAAAACATATTTAAAATGTCCCTCCAGTTTCAAGGAGGGCAACACAGGAGAGAATTTGAGGCTGCCCATTCAGTTAAATTGCCAAGTGTGGTACTCTGATTGATATGTATGGGAAATCTGTTTAAGAAGTGAGAGATATGTTGGGGTATGAATCTATTATGCCAAAATATCTTACTGTTAATAAAAGTTCCTTTAACTGAATATTTGAAAAACAATTTTGTTCTGTAAAAGAAGAGGAGGCCAAGCATGGTAAGATCTTTCTTTGCTCAAATGATGAGACAGAGGTCACCAGGAAAGAGCCAATAGGAGACTGTGTACAGAGAGTGGGTTGGTAGTCTGTCCAGATAATCATGGAATGTAAAGCCCATTGATCTTTTTAGTTACGTATCTCTGGGGTTCCTCAGGTTGAGTGATATATTTTGAGAAATGCATGCCAAAAGGGGCATTATATACAATAAGAGGTCTGCTCATTTCCTCAGAGCTGCTCTTGGTTTGGCTACTTTGCCTAAGAGTTACAGAGAATCTGCTGCATCTAAAGTAATCTGATGGTAAAAGAATGAAAACAAGTATCATTTAGCACATCTGCTGATTATTTTTACTGTATTTAATTAGACTCCTGTATTGTTACATTTCTCACATTTTAGTAGAATTTCAAAGCTGAACTGTTTCCACTGCTGCTTTAGTATTTGATTACATTGTTCCTGCTAATTTTACATGACTGTAGTTTCTGGATTGTGTTTCCCTGCACTTGAGCTGTAAAACCATTATTTTTACATTACAATGATTTTCTGACTGCACTTTTGTGGCAGAAGTGTGCTGTAACACATCCATCTGAGTTGGGGCTGCTGACTGAAAGCTTATTGTGTGTTTTTCTGATTTGTCTATAGGCCTTGCTGTTGTAAAACTTGTTTTTCTGATTCTAGATAAGCCCAGTGTTTGTGTTTGGCTGGTCTCCTCACAGCGTTGGTTAGCAGTGCCTGTACAGATGCAAATGCTTTCAAGTTAAAATTTCCCTTAGAATAACTATCTCTGTAACTGTCCCCAGTCCCTTAACTGTCCCCAGTCCCTCTACTACTCTAGGGGCATCTGAGTTGCGTGCAGAGCAGGATCACCTTGTTGGATAACTGCCATTCACACTGAATACCATCCATTCTTCATCTGTGTGCTATCATCCCAGTCCCATTAAATCTCCCTGGTTAAAACCATAGTAAAAAACCTGAAACTGTGGCTAGGCACTTTCCTGCTATCTTTGTGGCCAGCGTGGTGGACATGGGCATCCTGAGGCAATGTAGCAATTGTCTCATGCATACTGACAACCACTTAATTTTGAAACAAACAAACACAATATGTGAGAGATCTAGTTACACTATAAAAATTCACATAATGGCAAATCAAATGACAAACAAGTTGTCAGCACATGCAAATAATTACCCTCACTAAATAAGGTCTTGACACATAAACCCATATATGCAGAGGTATTCATGAGTAACTTGCCAAAACCTCAGAGGCCTCCCATATCCTGCCATTAGAAGCCGCATGCAAACAAAACCAAGTCAACACCAACCACTATGCATAAAAATACACATCAGAGTGTCTCCATAAGCAAGTCCCTAAGGCAAAACACTACACATTCAAACATCTTGGTCATTGGAGACTCCATTGTGAGACACACAGGTGTCCCCCTCACCAGGTTGGGTAAAGAGAGGTTTACAGTCAACTGCCTGTCAGGGGCCAGGATTCGCCAGATCATGCAGGCACTTGGGTCATTCAACCACAAATATCAGTCATTCTCAGCCATAGTCTATGTGGGTGTGAATGACCTGAGATGTGTCACCCTGGACTATATGAAGAGAGACATGACTGACCTCTCTGATTATGAGTCACAGACAGATATGAGCTTAACATTGAGCAGAATTCTACTGTCACCAAAAATGATAACACAATACAAACAGAAAATGATTGACTTCAATAATTGGCTTAGATACTGTTGTATTTTCAAGGGAATCCAGTATATGTCTGCCTGGGAAAACATGATTGCTAGATCACACTGCTTTGCTGATGGTCTGTACCTGTCACTGCTAAGCTTTCAAATACTGGCCAAGGCATTAGCCATGCCCATAGTGCATTTTTAGGCACTGCCAAACCAACAGACCTACCAATGTAACAAATTCTTCTAATGCCAAGCTGAAGGTGCTACTGCTCAGTGCTAGGAGTCTTAACAAGAAACTGCCCTCTCTGGAATCTGCCCTCACCCTGGAGAATGCTGACATCTGTGCAGTTACAGAGGCTGCAGGAAGCACCCCAGCAGTGCAGTGCAAAAAAAATAAAAGGATGATGTGTTTCCATTTACATAAAAAACAATCACACCTCAGGACTGGTCAAGCAGGATGACTCACTTGTGCTACTCCATGTCCAGCTGACCATAAGCAAAATCACCCACCATATCATTGCTAGCTACAGGTCCCCAGCCATGAACTATGAAAACCACTCTGCATACTTGAGGTTATTAGAACCACTTAACATTCACCCCAACACACTACTCATGGGTGATTTTAACTACCCTTCCATAAACAGGGAAACATATGTGACAACTAATATGTAGGTTTGGAGATTTCTGGACTTTTTAATGCAAATGGTCTGGGACAGCTGGTCTACACTCCCAATACGTGCTCAAATATCCTTGACACAAAACTCACAAACATGAGGGAACATTGTACCCCTCCCACGGTAATGTCCTCATTGGTAAGATCAGATCATAAATTGGTTTCCTATGAAATACATTTAATGGTAGAACCCCCGGCAAACCCTAAAACCCTATAGAATTTTTCCAAGGCAAATTGCCTTGCATTAAGTGATAGCATAGTTAATTTTAAAGCCCCCCCCTAACCCCAAAAACACAGTGGCCTATGAAGAAATGTACACAAATGCCCTGTACAACCACTTAACCAAATGTAAAGGAATGGTAGTACCTGACTAAATCAAATCCAAGTCTATCTGAAAAAAAAAAACAAGTCACCATGGTGGACCCTTGGCATAAATAGACTATACAACAGAAGGAAGAAATTCCTGTTTAGAAGTAAGATGGAGGGTGCACAACAAAAAAAAAAAAAAAAAAACCTTATTAATCTCTTGAGACAAATCAGGGAACTAGTGAAGTCTTCAAATGTTAAATACCAGACTAAAATAGCTTCCCAAGCAAAGGATTATCACAATTTTTTTGTTATGTCTGAAATCATAAGGGAAACATTTAACAGTGTGCTGAGTTGGCTGTAGATGGCACTACCTATACTCAGCCGGAAGGAATAGAAAAACCTGCTGGCTGATAAAGTCAAACCTCACCCCCTCATCACCTCTGGTCACTTCTCATGAAATACCCCTTACCATTCCTTTGCAGGTTATCATAAAAGAACAGGTCATCTCTGCACTCTCCAGTGCTAGAAACATGGTATCAATGGGCCCTGACAGAATCTCAAGGTGCCTATTAAATAGCTTGAAACATGACCTAGCAGACCCACTTGGAGCTCTATTTAAGCACAGTCTCCAGAAAGACTTTGTCCTAGTAGAGTGAAGGACAGCAACAGTCTTTCCTCTGCACAAGTGGGGGACCATCAACAGACCCAGGAAACTACTGACCCATAGGTCTGACTACTACTAGCCTCATATGCAAGGGTATGGAAAGGATAATCCTGGACCTGATTAACAACAACATACGAAATCTCCAGACTCTAGACTCAAACCTGCTTGGTTTCATCAAGGACAGGTCCTACCTGCTCAGTCTGGTGGACTTCTTTGACAAGGTCATTATGGTCATGGATAAGGGTAAGTCAGTCTATACCACCTACCTTGACATGCCCAAGGCATTTGACACAGTACCACAATTGAGTATTATAGATAAACTTACAAAATTGGGCATTCACCTGTATGTCACCAGATGGATAGTCAAATGGGTCACAGATAGGACACATGCTATTAGAGTGGAGGAATCCATATCCAGCAAGAGGTCAATCACCAGTGGGGTACCACAAAGGCTCAGTGCTGGGTCCCCTCATGTTTGGGATATATTTCTCAGATGTCAAGGTAAATGTAGATGGCCTTTGGATGACCAAGTTTGCTGATGACTGCAAGTTGGGGAAATCATTGATTCCCCAAATAATTTTGATATCCTAAAGAAATGACTGATGCAGTCTAATGACTGCTGTCATAGCAATGGCCTCAAAGTAAATGTGAAGAAGTACATCATAATAATACCCTTTGGGAAATCAAATACCCCTGCAAATTACAGCATTGATAGCACTCCCCTAAGAGTGGACCCAGTGGCAAGAGATCTGGGTACTCAGATAGTTAGCAATTGGCACTTTGACCACTATGTGTCTATGGTGGTGAGGAAATTCTTCTGTGTGGCTCAGCTTATAAGTAAGCCATGACATCATGATCTAAGGATATCATAGTGTCACTGTACTTTGCCCTTATCAGACCAATAGCTGAGTACAATGTACCCTTTTGTGATGTGTTTAACCACTTGCCAGTTGAACAAATAAAAAAAAAACATTTTTTACAATTTCTATCCTTTTTGTATTGTAGGCAAAAAGTAGGGATAGTAAGGTTAGGCCATGTTCATGTCTGGGTAGTATTCAAAGATTCATAGGTTCATAGGTGTGTACTAGGCTAATGGCTCTGGAACCTATATAAGCCTAGCCCAAGAAGATTCCCTGGCATCATGCCACCCAAAGTTAGTTCCCAATGCCCTTGTCAAGCAAGGCCACTGAAGTGATCCCTGGGGCGAACTTCCTATTGCCCATCAACTCATCAAGATTTCTCTTAAAGAGGGCCAGTGAAGTGCTCTGCTTGACGTGAATGGAAAGTTTGTTCCAGAGTATGGGAAGTCTTTGGGTTAAGAACCTGTCCCTCCAGCATTTTCTGTTTATTGTGGTAATGAGGTTTAGGTCCCTGGAGTGTATGGCATGGAGGGATTGGGATTTCTTTAGGTGCAGCATGTCTAGCAGCTCTGCGTCAGACATGGCTTTGTAGGTCAAGCAGAGAGTGCCTCTAAGTGGGCAATAAGAGACAGAGTATAGCTGGAGTTTTTTGAGTCTGTCCATATAGAGCATGTGTCTAAGGCCTAAGATCCTCTTAGTGATGTATTTTTTGGCCTTTCCAGTTGTTATAGGTGTCTAGTGAGGTACATACCAAATGGGGCATTGTATTCTATAATAGGTCTAATGAGGGACGAGTAGAGAGGGATTATGACCTCTTTCTTCCTGGATGAGAAACCTTTTGTAAAGAGATGTGCCACATAGAAGGACTTTCTCACTACAGTGCCAATGTGGTTATCAAAGGAGAGGTTGCTGTCAACCTGTGTCCCCAGGTCTCTTATCACAGCTTCAGTGTTTAGTGGACTATCGCCTATATGGTAGTTCATGGGCACCAAATATTTCCCAAAGGGAATGACAATGCACTTTTTGGCATTGAGCTTAAGGCCATGGTTCTGGCATCAGTCATTTGTGTCAGTGAGGCCTTTTTGTAGAATGTCTACATCAGTTGGAGAATCAATCATGGCTCTTAGTTTGCAATCATCTGTGAATTTGGTCAGCCAGAGTCCCTTTGTGTTGGCTTGAACGTCAGAGAAATAGATGCCAAACAGGAGAGGACTTAGGAATGATCCCTGTGGGACACCACTTGTAACTGGTTGGTAGCAGTCAGATTTGGAGTCTGCTACTTTCACAGTGTGGGTTCTGTCAGTGAGCCAGTTGGCAACCCATCTTATGACAGGGGTTTATGCCAAGTTTAGTGAGTCTATCTATGATTCCTGAGTGAGGGATGGTGTTGAAGGCCTTGGCAAGATCTAGGTAGGCTGTGGGAACTACCTTGCCCTCATCCACAGCTCTGGTGACAGACTTGAAGAAGTCTATCAGGTTGAGCAGGCATGATCTACCTTTCACAAACCCAAACTGCATGGGGTCCAGAGTTTGGAGATTCCCTATATCCATATTTATAAGGTCTGTTATGATACGCTCCATAGCCTTATATATCAGACTCATCAGACTAATGGGGTGGTAGTTCCCAGGGTCTGTAGTCACTCCCCCTTTGTGGAATGAGATGACCATAGCAGTGGACCATTCGGTAGAAACAAAGCCTGAAATGAGGCTGTGATTGAACAGGGTACTCAGGTGTGGTGCCAGTACACTTTGTAATTCATGCAGAATACAGCTAGGGATATTATCAGGCTAGGGATATTATCAGGTCCCATGGAAGCCTTATTCTTGGCTTTGGACAGTGCGGTTTTTACTTGTGTAGCTGTGATAATAGGGATTTGGCATTCCTCGGGTATTGTGATAGGCCCTTTAGGGGGTGTAAAGTTCACACTGAACCTGTCAGCCAATATGTTGGCAGTATCAGTTGGTTCTGTATATGTATTGCCATTGTGCTGTAACTCAGAGTAGATCTGAGTATTGCCATGTAGATTCTTGACATGACTATAGAATGCCTTGTGGCTGTCTTTAGAATCTGCAGCAATTTTGTTTTCGTAGCTAGCTTTAGAGGATTTGCTGATGGATCTCAGTCTTTTGCTGAGGTTAACAAGGGAGTTTTTCCAGTCTTGGGAATTTACCCTTTTCTGCAACAGTTTTTTCCTTCTGTTTTAGAGTTTGTTTATGGTGGAGGACCACCAGATTGGCTTCCTTTTTTTGGAGGAGAGCGTCTTGGTTCTGTTTGGTATGGACCATTCCATGCACTTGTGTATGTGCTCATACAGTGCATTGGAGTATGATTCAGCAGTCATGCACCTATTTTCCATTTGCATGGGTGTTGTGAAGTTAGCCACCTCTGTTGGTTACATTTTTTGCTAGTGTTCGAAGATCTGGAATACTGTAGCAAAGCATGACTTGGGAAACAACTTTATAATATTGTCAGTGTGGTTTGTGAAAGTGAGAGATTGGTTGAGGGTCAACCATAAGTGTTTGTAGTCTGATACATTAGGGATAGTGTTTTCCAAAGTGCCTTTTAGTAGAATGAATGGTGAGCCAGCTGCTTTTTTGGTGGGTAGCAAAAAACATTACTTTTCTTTTGTTGGATTGAGAAGCAGTTTGCTAGTAGATGTCCATGTACATAGTATTTTATTATCCCAAAAGATAATACCCTACCAGTAACAAGCCGTGTGAGAATAAATAACCATATAAAAATTCAAGCAAGCTCACAAAGACCACTGCTAAAGAATGAGATGTACAAACTTGCCTGGATTTTTATTAATTTATTTACTATTTGTTCACCCGGTCAGTGGACTGGTCTATTGAGGCTTTTCAGTCATGATCCAGGCTCAAAGAGCAGAAAATACAGCACAGTTTTTCAATCAACAATATTGTATACAAGAGGAGGATATAGCAAAAGTATACAGAAACTAGTTTGATGTTGAGCTTCTAAGTCTGTATATAATTTATTGACTTCCAAAAGTAAAATATAATCAGCATACAGAATAAGATTAAGAGCTGGAAAGGAGAAAATAAGAACTAGAACAGATCCTTAGGGTACTCCAGTATTAATTGTACCTTTTGCAGAGAATTGGTTGTCTGCATAAATTTAAAAGGACCTTTCACAGAGATAATTTCTAAACTATGTAATGGTGTTTTTACTAGAGTTATGACTTTTCAGTCTTTTCAACAGAAATTCATGGATGACAATCTTAAAGGCATAAATCATATCAGCAAAGACTCCTGTTGTAACAAGTCCATCACTCCTATTATGATAAAAGTTATTAGCTGCAGAGCTTAGTCCTGCTGAGGTGCTAATGGCATTACAAAATCCACGTTGGTGATTTATTGTTACTTCTTAGATTATAAGCCGCGGTGGTAAAGTGGTAGCGTTGTTGCCTCACAGCAAGAGGTTCTCCTGTTCTATTCTCAGCTGGAGTGCGGGGAGTGCCTTCTGTGTGGAGTCTGCATGTCCTCCCCGCGGTTGGGTGGGCATTCGAAAGACATGCACAAATGGGCGTGCCTTTGTTGAAGGTTGAACGTCGAGCTGACACCTTGGTGTTCGTGAAAATCTACTGCCAATCATTAGTGGACCGGAGTTCCGCTGTGGTTACCTCTAACCAGGAAAAGCCGAAAAACAAACAAACAAACTTCTTAGATTATATACAATATTAGAGTCAAGGAAGATAGTTTTCAGAATGACAACTTAACCATTATGGAAAAAAATGAGTTGATGTGAGTGACAAAAGTACAGGATAAAACTCACAAGATATAAAGAATACAGGAGGCCAAACAGCAAGAGGAGGAGCAAGATAAGAAGAGCAACATGCATGGAAGAGGAAGTAGACAGGAGAGGAAGTAATCATAATATGGGAGAAAAGGGAAGGTCTTCTCTTTCAGAAATATCAGCAAGTCTTGAGAAGGAAAGATAGGTCATCTTCTACAGACACACTCTTCTCCTTCTTTCAAACATCTGCAGACTGCATGCCTAAAGTTAATAAGGTTGGAAACTCTTTAGACCTCAGAAGACAACCCATGTCAGAGAGAATGACCTAGAAATGACAAGGCTTGGTCTGTAGCAACAGAACTCCATTATGACTTTATCTCAGTTTATAGTTGTGTACTCTAAAGAAGAGCCTCCTAGTAAGTCTGATGCAGGTAGTAATTAAGATAAACTAATTGTATGGCCCTTTTCTTCACTGACACTAGATTTCTCTTGGGAGACACTGTGCTGTTCAGTGACTGGAGAGAGTAGGATAAGCCTGTTTAGTGTGTTTAACAGGAGTTGCTGGAAATGGCAGTTTGTATAACAATAAGAGAACAGTAAACTAACAACCAGATTCCACCATAAGTTTTATTCCTCTGGCACCTCAACAAAAAGCCTTCCAGGGAGGTTGCCATGCAATACTCACAAACCAGTTAAATACACACAAAAATGATGTCATAATTAAAATCAATTAATTAAAATCATCAAGAAATATCAACCAATTACAACTAGAATTTAACCCATGTAATTATACTTTCTTTTCACTGCAACTATTTTTTAATATAATCAACATTCCTGAATGAACTTTTAACTTGTTCTAAAATCGTAACTTTTAGAACACATTTTGAATTATGCATAACATTGAAATCAGCTGCCAAAGAGCAGTCCTTATTATTTCCACTTATGTTCCTATGATGGTCCTTAATTCAAGTAGCAAATGCTGTTTTTGTTTCCTCTCTGTAAGATGGTGCACATACTAAATTATCTCACAGATATAACTACTCACTACATTTACTCTTGCATTATTTATTTTATCAAACTTATAAAAGGAGATATTAAATACATTTCCACAAAGGACAGTGCCCCCGGGCTCCTGTATATTCACTACAATTAAAACAGGCATAGAAAAATAACTTCTTATCAAAAAATCAGATATATTTTCCCTCTAGTAAAAAAAATAAAGGACTCGTATAAAATCCTTAACAAATCAATATCATTCAACACTCCAATGCTTCTTTGTAATAGTAACAATGCCAGTAGATGAAATATTATATTATATTTCAAAACATGAACAATTTGCCTCTTAACATTTTCCCCTTATCAAAAAAACTCATAATTTTATTATTTACATCAATTTTGCTACTGGCTAATAAATTCGTTTGTTGCAAAGTCGCAGCCTGCCAATAAACTAACATTATATCATTCTCATTGTAACTCCTATCAGAAAACATTTTCATTACTTTACAAGACTCATTCAAAAATCTTCTCTTTTAGAACATAACTTTCCCAACTTCAAAAATTCACACTCAGGCAAAGGAGAAGTGATATGAGGGGATGATGACTGGAACCATGCAAAAATCCAAAGTACCTATAAACTTCTGATGTAATCTAGAGAATATGTATTGGTCCAGAAAACCTACTAGAGTTACATCTAAATAATCAATCTGAACATTGTGACTCTCGTAAGTAAAACAAATGCCAAAACAATTATTATGTTCAGTAATAAAATTTGGCTTCTTTTTCATCTCACCTTTACAAACAAAACTCAAATCATCAATATAGCAAATATAAGAACCAACGTAAGTCTTAAAAAATTCATTCAAATACAACACTTCTATCTCAAATCCATAAATAAACATGCATAGGTTGGAGCAAAAGGCGCATCCACAGCAGTGCCCTTCCTGTATTTAAAAATGTCATCATTAATCAAAAAATAATTATGTACACAAAACTTTACTAACTCCATAATAAAATATGTGGTAGGGTTATTCTCTAAAAATTTACCAATAACCTTCAGATAAAACTTATTTTCAATATTTGTATACAAACTCAGCACATCCACTGCTAGCCAGTACATATCATCCTGTCATCTAATTTTCATAAGATGTTGCAACAAATTAGAAAATTCTTTTATAGAAGAAGGTAATTTCCATACAGCTCAAATCAAACACAAGTTCAATATTCTACATAAATTCTCAAATAAAGCACCCATAGAGATCACGATAGGTCTCCCTGGAGAGTTAAAAACATATTTATGAATAGCTGAAGTAAAATGTCCAAAAGGCAGTGGTTACACCATAAGCTCCAAACATCGAACAAACCAGGCAGCTGGATACCATAAAATCTTTATTCACATAATTCTCAGTTAAGCGCTTTCTTCCTCTGTATGAGGTTCTCATGATTTCCGCAAAGTGTCATCACATCATACATCCTGCCTCCTTGGTACCATTCATCAAGCTAATTATTGTCACCAGTTCTATAACTCATCCAACTCAGTTAGGACTAATTCCACTTTAAGTAAATCCCTTCTACTTGTAATATTACAACTAATCTGATGGTTTATATCTTACCAAAATATGAAAAGAAAGATTTTTACTATAAAAGGGAAAACAATATTGACAGAACCTTACATTTGCTATACAACCACTACTAATAATAGTAATAATAATAATGCACTGTTTCAAGCACTGAATTGTCTACATTATGTTTACAGTTACACAGATAACCAGTCAACTTAATTTAAAGATCAAGAATTTTTTTTGTTAATGAAAAAAAAAAACATTAGCTTCATAGTAACAAATTAATACAACAAACATTCAGGCACGAACTGTAAACAATCTGTTGCACACCTAAATGGCCTAGTAAAGCCAAGGCACTCATATCTCAAAACTTTGTCCATGGGAAGCAGATTGTTATTCAAATGTTTGGAATATCAAATGTTTGTAAGGTCGACACAATCAATCGAAAAATAATTTGATAGAAAAATGCTGGCATTACTTAGTGCAAGATCACAGTGTAGTAGGGATCAGGGACTTTGCCTTTTCCCCAGTATATTGCGATCTTGGAGTTGGTATATATAATTAGCAGAGGGTGTAGGAGGGTGCTGTGAGGGACAAATTTGTGTTCAATCATTTGCTGTTTGAGAATGTCTGTGAAGTCACTTTTTTCTTTTCCCTTAAACAAATAGTTCATAAACCAAACAAGCATTAATTTAAGTTTAAAAGACAGTATAAACATCACTAATAAAATAAATGCACCGATACATAAACCCCCTGTAATAGACCAGAGTGCACTGGTGCTACAATAATTACAGTACAAGACAGTTTCCAACTAGTAGCTATACATATCCTGCTGCTTTGTTAATTTTTTACCCAGCATAAATAGCAAACATTAGTTAACTAAGTGGCTTAGCTAAGAGCAGGTATTTAAATGGATCCCTCCCAGATTTAAGTCAATTAAAACTACCTTTCAATATGTTGACTTGACCAGTAACTGTGGATCCTTCGCTCTAACCAACATATGCCTATGGAACAAAAGAAATGGCTACAGCAGTTGATCTCCTATTTTACAAGATACAACAGATGTGGAGAATTCTCGTTCCTGAGCTGTCAGTTGTAATGTATGATTATAGTCAGTACACTGACACTCTGAGACATCTTCTTGTAGGTCCTCAGGCTGCATAAAGGTCACTACACTTCCCAGAAAAAAATGCCTTTAGATGGACAGGATTTAACAGCCTGAATGTATACCTTCCTTGGTGACATATCTAATGCTGATCTGAGCTTCCTGATACAGGGTAAGTAATCCTTCTTACAAATATATGATTGCTGCCAGTGGTTATAGTCTACACCGGTATCTAAGGGATAGATAGTACCCTCTTTCTCATAGTGAAAGATTCATATCTCATTATGACAGGTTTCAGGAATGTTTGTCTTAGCCGCTGCATTTGGAAGACTTTATTGTGTCCATTATAGCTGCTACTGATGTGCTCTTTCTAGGTTCAGGTCATCTTTTCCTTTGCCAGTCAGACAGTTTACCCATCATATGGTGTTATCCTCTGTACGTTCCAGTAACAAAAACTCTGTTTCTTAGCACTGTTTACCTGATCAGTAAGCCGAGCTTGTAGGATCTCTGCTTAGGTTTCCATAGTTCCAATCTTATGTTCTGCTTCATGGAGTTCTACAGTAATATCTTGTAGATGGTCTGACTGGAGAGTAAGTGTATTTTCTATCGCTTTCATGTTGGTCTGAGACCTCACCATGAAGTCAGTCAGTGTTGGCTTAGTTTTGTCATTTTATACTATTATCATATTCAAATGTTAAGGGGAAGGTTTAGTTTGCTGCATCATTGTGTCAGGCGACTGATGCTGGCTGCTGTAATGAAGTTGTATACTAGGTTGTACCTTACAGATCAACTAAAAGAGCTTTTACTGACTTTTTTCTCCTCACAAGGTGAGACATAAGAAACTCTAATGCTCATACATAGCTGAACCCTTCTCTTGTCTTTCCAAAAATTAACCTTGAATAGAAATTTAACACTGTTTAGTGGTATTTATCACTGCTTCAAGACAGAGTTCTCAAGAGCTGTGTTGTGCTATCTCTACTCTAGACTGTAATCCCTCAAAAAAAAAAAGTAAAAGCATATTTTAGTGTATACTTCAATATTGGAAAGTAAACTTATATGTGTCTAAGTTCATAACCCAACACTTGATTAACCTCATCATAGTAGCTATATGCTTTTATTTTTATCATTTGTTTTTCAAAGAAATACTTACATTGTTGTGAAAACCTATAGTCTTTGTGTTGTACTGCAGCCCAGAATATGTCTGTTATGAGTCAGAACTGTTGGCCATTTTATTATTTTTGCCTTGCATGTATCTGCTTTTTCTGTTTTATTGAGAAAAAAACATTTTCAATATTCAACAGGAAATAACAAAGCTGTTGAAGCTTCATCTTGATGAAACAAATAACGACATCCCCATACCCCCTTACTTATATATACTAACTATACAATGTTACAGATTCAAATAAAAAAAAAATAACGACATCCCCATACTCCCTTATTTATAATATACTAACTATACAATGTTACAGATTCAAATTAAAAAAAATAACATCCCCATACCCCCTTACTTATATATACTAACTATACAATGTTGCAGATTCAAATTAAAAAACAATAACGACATCCCATACCACCTTACTTATATATACTAACTATACAATGTTACAGATTTAAATTAAAAAAAAATAACGACATCCCCATACCCCCTTATTTATATATACTAACTATACAATGTTACAGATTCAAATTAAAAAAAATAACATCCCCATACCCCCTTACTTATATATACTAACTATACAATGTTACAGATTCAAATTAAAAAACAATAACGACATCCCATACCACCTTACTTATATATACTAATTATTCAATGTTACAGATTCAAATAAAAAAAAATAACGACATCCCCATACCCCTTACTTATATATACTAACTATACAATGTTACAGATTCAAAAAAAAAATAACGACATCCCCATACCCCCTTACTTATATATACTAACATTGTCCCCTTACTTATATATACTAACTATACAATGTTACAGATTCAAATTAAAAAAAAAATAACAACATCCCCATACCCCCTTATTTATATATACTAACTATACAATGTTACAGATTCAAATTAAAAAAAATAACATCCCCATACCCCCTTACTTATATATACTAATTATACAATGTTACAGATTCAAATTAAAAAAAAATAACAACATCCCCATACCCCCTTACTTATATATACTAACTATACAATGTTACAGATTCAAATAAAAAAAAAAATAACAACATCACATACCCCCTTACTTATATATACTAACTATACAATGTTACAGATTCAAATTTAAAAAAAATAACGACATCCCCATACCCCCTTACTTATATATACTAACTATACAATGTTACAAATTCAAATTAAAAAAAATAACGACATCCCCATACCCCCTTACTTATATATACTAACTATACAATGTTACAGATTCAAATTAAAAAAACAATAACGACATCCCCATACCCCCTTACTTATATATACTAACTATACAATGTTACAAATTCAAATTAAAAAAAATAATGACATCCCCATACCGCCTTACTTATATATACTAACTATACAATGTTACAGATTCAAATAAAAAAAAATAACGACATCCCCATACCCCCCTACTTATATATACTAACTATACAAAGTTACAGATTCAAATTAAAAAACAATAACGACATCCCCATACCCCCTTACTTATATATACTAACTATACAATGTTACAGATTCAAATTAAAAAACAATAACGACATCCCCATACCCCCTTACCTATATATACTAACTATACAATGTTACAGATTCAAATAAAAAAAATAACATCCCCATACCCCCTTACTTATATATACTAACAATACAATGTTACAAATTCAAATAAAAAAAAATAATGACATCCCCATACCCCCTTACTTATATATACTAACATTGTCCCCTTACTTATATATACTAACTATACAATGTTACAGATTCAAATTAAAAAAAAAATAACGACATCCCCATACCCCCTTACTTATATATACTAATATTGTCCCCTTACTTATATATACTAACTATACAATGTTACAGATTCAAATAAAAAAAAAATAACAACATCCCCATACCCCCTTATTTATATATATTAACTATACAATATTACAGATTCAAATTAAAAAAAATAACATCCCCATACCCCCTTACTTATATATACTAACTATACAATGTTACAGATTCAAATTAAAAAAAAAAAAACATCCCTATACCCCCTTACTAATATATACTAACTATACAATGTTACAGATTCAAATAAAAAAAAAAATAACAACATCACATACCCCGTTACTTATATATACTAACTATACAATGTTACAGATTCAAATAAAAAAAAAATAACGACATCCCCATACCCCCTTACTTATATATACTAACTATACAATGTTACAAATTCAAATTAAAAAAAATAACGACACCCCCATACCCCCTTACTTATATATACTAACTATACAATGTTACAGATTCAAATAAAAAAAAATAACGACATCCCCATACCCCCTTACTTATATATACTAACTATACAATGTTACAAATTCAAATTAAAAAAAATAACGACATCCCCATACCGCCTTACTTATATATACTAACTATACAATATTACAGATTCAAATAAAAAAAAATAATGACATCCCCATAGCCCCCTACTTATATATACTAACTAGACCAAGTTACAGATTCAAATTAAAAAAAATAACGACATCCCCATACCCCCTTACTTATATATACTAACTATACAATGTTACAGATTCAAATTAAAAAACAATAACGACATCCCCATACCCCCTTACCTATATATACTAACTATACAATGTTACAGATTCAAATAAAAAAAATAACATCCCCATACCCCCTTACTTATATATACTAACAATACAATGTTACAAATTCAAATAAAAAAAAAATAATGACATCCCCATACCCCCTTACTTATATATACTAACTATACAATGTTACAGATTCAAATAAAAAAAAATAATGACATCCCATACCCCCTTACTTATATATACTAACTATACAATGTTACAAATTCAAATAAAAAAAAAATAACGACATCCCCATACCCCCTTACATATATATACTAACATTGTCCCCTTACTTATATATACTAACTATACAATGTTACAGATTCAAATTAAAAAAAAATAACGACATCCCCATACCCCCTTACTTATATATACTAACATTGTCCCCTTACTTATATATACTAACTATACAATGTTACAGATTCAAATTAAAAAAAAAATAACAACATCCCCATACCCCCTTATTTATATATACTAACTATACAATGTTACAGATTCAAATTAAAAAAAATAACATCCCCATACCCCCTTACTTATATATACTAACTATACAATGTTACAGATTCAAATTAAAAAAAATAACATCCCCATACCCCCTTACTTATATATACTAACTATACAATGTTACAAATTCAAATTAAAAAAAAATAACGACATCCCCATACCCCCTTACTTATATATACTAACTACACAATGTTACAGATTCAAATAAAAAAAAATAACGACATCCCCATGCCCCCTTACTTATATATACTAACTATACAATGTTACAAATTCAAATTAAAAAAAATAACGACATCCCCATACCCCCTTACTTATATATACTAACTATACAATGTTACAGATTCAAATTAAAAAACAATAACAACATCCCCATACCCCCTTACTTATATATACTAACTATACAATGTTACAAATTCAAATTAAAAAAAAATAACGACATCCCCATACCGCCTTACTTATATATACTAACTATACAATGTTACAGATTCAAATAAAAAAAAATAACGACATCCCCATACCCCCCTACTTATATATACTAACTATACAAAGTTACAGATTCAAATTAAAAAACAATAACGACATCCCCATACCCCCTTACTTATATATACTAACTATACAATGTTACAGATTCAAATTAAAAAACAATAACGACATCCCCATACCTATATATACTAACTATACAATGTTACAGATTCAAATAAAAAAATAACATCCCCATACCCCCTTACTTATATATACTAACAATACAATGTTACAAATTCAAATTAAAAAAAAATAATGACATCCCCATACCCCCTTACTTATATATACTAACTATACAATGTTACAGATTCAAATAAAAAAAAAATAATGACATCCCATACCCCCTTACTTATATATACTAACTATACAATGTTACAAATTCAAATAAAAAAAAATAACGACATCCCCATACCCCCTTACTTATATATACTAACATTGTCCCCTTACTTATATATACTAACTATACAATGTTACAGATTCAAATTAAAAAAAAAATAACGACATCCCCATACCCCCTTACTTATATATACTAACTATACAATGTTACAGATTCAAATTAAAAAAAAAATAACATCCCCATACCACCTTACTTATATATACTAACTATACAATCTTACAGATTCAAATTAAAAAACAATAACGACATCCCATACCACCTTACTTATATATATTAACTATACAATGTTAGAAATTCAAATTAAAAAAAATAACGACATCCCCATACCCCCTTACTTATATATACTAACTATACAATGTTACAGATTCAAATTAAAAAACAATAACGACATCCCCATATCCCCTTACTTATATATACTAACTATACAATGTTACAAATTCAAATTAAAAAAAATAACGACATCCCCATACCCCCTTACTTATATATACTAACTATACAATGTTACAGATTCAAATTAAAAAACAATAACGACATCCCCATACCCCCTTACCTATATATACTAACTATACAATGTTACAGATTCAAATAAAAAAAATAACATCCCCATACCCCCTTACTTATATATACTAACAATACAATGTTACAAATTCAAATAAAAAAAAATAATGACATCCCCATACCCCCTTACTTATATATACTAACTATACAATGTTACAGATTCAAATAAAAAAAAAAATGACATCCCATACCCCCTTACTTATATATACTAACTATACAATGTTACAAATTCAAATAAAAAAAAATAACGACATCCCCATACCCCCTTACTTATATATACTAACATTGTCCCCTTACTTATATATACTAACTATACAATGTTACAGATTCAAATTAAAAAAAAAATAACGACATCCCCATACCCCCTTACTTATATATACTAACTATACAATGTTACAGATTCAAATTAAAAAAAAAAATAACGACATCCCATACCCCCTTACTTATATATACTAACTATTCAATGTTACAGATTCAAATTCAAAAACAATAACGACATCCCATACCCCCTTACTTATATATACTAACTATACAATGTTACAGATTCAAATAAAAAAAATAACGACATCCCCATACCCCCTTACTTATATATACTAACTATACAATGTTACAGATTCAAATTAAAAAAAAATAACAACATCCCCATACCACCTTACTTATATATACTAACTATACAATCTTACAGATTCAAATTAAAAAACAATAACGACATCCCATACCACCTTACTTATATATATTAACTATACAATGTTAGAAATTCAAATAAAAAAAAATAACGACATCCCCATACCCCCTTACTTATATATACTAACTATACAATGTTACAGATTCAAATTAAAAAACAATAACGACATCCCCATACCCCCTTACTTATATATACTAACTATACAATGTTACAAATTCAAATTAAAAAAAATAATGACATCCCCATACCACCTTACTTATATATACTAACTATACAATGTTACAGATTCAAATAAAAAAAAATAACGACATCCCCATACCCCCCTACTTATATATACTAACTATACAATGATACAGATTCAAATTAAAAAACAATAACGAAATCCCCATACCCCCTTACTTATATATACTAACTATACAATGTTACAGATTCAAATTAAAAAACAATAACGACATCCCCATACCCCCTTACCTATATATACTAACTATACAATGCTACAGATTCAAATAAAAAAATAACATCCCCATACCCCCTTACTTATATATACTAACAATACAATGTTACAAATTTAAATTAAAAAAAATAATGACATCCCCATATCCCCTTACTTATATATACTAACTATACAATGTTACAGATTCAAATTAAAAAAAAATAACGACATCCCATACCCCCTTACTTATATATACTAACTATACAATGTTACAAATTCAAATTAAAAAAAAATAACGACATCCCCATACCCCCTTACTTATATATACTAACATTGTCCCCTTACTTATATATACTAACTATACAATGTTACAGATTCAAATTAAAAAAAAAATAACGACATCCCCATACCCCCTTACTTATATATACTAACTATACAATGTTACAGATTCAAATTAAAAAAAAAATAACGACATCCCATACCCCCTTACTTGTATATACTAACTATTCAATGTTACAGATTCAAATTCAAAAACAATAACAACATCCCATACCCCCTTACTTATATATACTAACTATACAATGTTACAGATTCAAATAAAAAAAAATAACGACATCCCCATACCCCCTTACTTATATATACTAACTATACAATGTTACAGATTCAAATAAAAAAAAAATAACAACATCCCCATACCACCTTACTTATATATACTAACTATACAATGTTACAGATTCAAATTAAAAAACAATAATGACATCCCCATACCCCCTTATTTATATATACTAACTATACAATGTTACAGATTCAAATTAAAAAAAATAACGACATCCCCATACCCCCTTACTTATATATACTAACTATACAATGTTACAGATTCAAATTAAAAAACAATAATGACATCCCCATACCCCCTTACTTATATATATATATATATATATATATATATATATATATATATATATATACTAACTATACAATGTTACAGATTCAAATGAAAAAAAATAACATCCCCATACCCCCTTACTTATATATACTAACTATACAATGTTACAGATTCAAATTAAAAAACAATAACGACATCCCATACCACCTTACTTATACATAATAACTATACAATGTTACAGATTCAAATTAAAAAACAATAATGACATCCCATACCACCTTACGTATATATACTAACTATACAATGTTACAGATTCAAATTAAAAAAAAAATAACGACATCCCCATACCCCCTTATTTATGTATACTAACTATACAATGTTACAGATTCAAATTAAAAAAATAACATCCCCATATCCCCTTACTTATATATACTAACTATACAATGTTACAGATTCAAATTAAAAAAAAATAACAACATCCCCATACCCCCTTACTTATATATACTAACTATACAATGTTACAGATTCAAATTAAAAAATAACGACATCCCATACCACCTTACTTATATATATACTAACTATTCAATGTTACAGATTCAAATAAAAAAAAAAATAACGACATCCCCATACCCCCTTACTTATATATACTAACTATACAATGTTACAGATTCAAATTAAAAAAAAATAACAACATCCCCATACCACCTTACTTATATATACTAACTATACAATGTTACCGATTCAAATTAAAAAAATAACATCCCCATACCCCCTTACTTATATATACTAACTATACAATGTCACAGATTCAAATTAAAAAAAAAATAACGACATCCCCATACCCCCTTACTTATATATACTAACTATACAATGCTACAAATTCAAATAAAAAAAAAAGCTTAAACAGTCTGAATTACTGTTTGTTGACAAAAAGAAACCAAACAGGCAATGATTTCTTACAGAAAAAGCAATTGGGTAGTTAAACAGAGAAAACCAGAAAGTGAGGAATTTAAATTCATCCACATTAAATTCAATCAACTACAGAGAACCCTCCATACAAGTGTGTGTCTGTGTGTGTGTGTGTGTGTGTGTGTGTGTGTGTGTGTGTGTGTGTGTGTGTATCTGTTTCTATGTGTCTGTCTGTCTCTCTCTGTTAGTGTGTTGTAAGCCTTCTCTGATAAATAAAGCACCTAACAGTACATGGCATTATCAGCTGAGATGTTGACGCTGGTCTGACATACAAAGATAAATCAGTTATGTACCTCACTGACTGACAGTTTGTGAAAGTATATCTTGCACCTGATAAAACATTAAATGATGACAATGTTTTGCGGTTCAGCAGTACTTTGTTAGGCTTTGTTATATTTGCGATTCTAATAAGTGTACTAAAAGTATATACGATTCTATTTTACTAATTTATGTCTTTAGAGTGGATTCATTTGCATTTGACCAAGTGGAGTCAAATTTCCACTTTGATCTTTTTTTTTTTTTTTACCATGTCACATAATAGCATGGGAGCATGTTTGTTTAGTGTGTTAAAGAGAATAAATATTTTTTAGTTGAAGTATCATTTATGTATAAAATTTAGTGTATTTGATATGCTTTTTGTAGTATTAGCTTTGTAAGCAAGGGATATCCCAATATCCTTATAATAATAATAATGCCTATTTTTAACCAGGTAGGCCCACTGGATACACAATCCCTTTCCAGGGTGACCCAGGAGCAAAGTCTGGTTAAGTGATTTGCTCAAGGTCATACAATAAGAAAGTGATGCCTGAAGGAATCAAACCATGTACCACAGGAATGACAGCTCACAACCATAACCTTATTATGTGTTAGTTTTCCTTTTTTTCTGGTATAGATCTGTGTATATTGCCATGTTTAGTAAAGAAGTTTATTTGTTAACATGCTAGTGTTTTTACAGGAGCCTTGGTTTATATGGCTAGGGATTCTGATTTTTTTGCTATTGGTCTTCAAAGAGTGGATATCTATGATGTAGATAGAATTATGCTTAACTGAAGCTTTCATCTGGGTGAAACAAACTAGTTGAAGCTTCACAATTCAATAATTCATTGATGTAACCATCAGACTCTCAGCTTATGAGAGCTAGTTTAAAGTCTGCCTTATTAAAGACCCTATTGCAAACTGTAAGTTAGAGAACTATTTATCTAAATATAATTTAAAATAAGTTAGTTTTTCAACCAGTCTAATTTCTCTCAGAGATGAAAAAATGGCCACTTTAATTGCAAAGAGGCAGGGGGTAATTTAACCAGAAATTTATATTTCTAATTTCTAAGCCATGACCATTAAAACTGAAATCTAATATAGCTGCTATCACATCATTCTTTGAGCATTTATAAATTAATATCAGATCACCTGTCAAAAGTTTATAGGCCAATGAGTTCAATGATAAGTATTTCAACCTATCACTGTAGGATACATTTTTACAGCAGACAATCTGTCTCGTAAAAGTTGACTGCATACATTCAAGAGAGTTTATATGTAAGATAGTTGATACAAAAAAAAAAAAAAATCTCGCCATGTTCAATAACTGCTCTAATATTAAATATAGAAATCTTCAGTAACATAGGACTGTCTCTACTGTAGAAACATCAAATATATTCTAATAAGACCATAGCATTTCCTAATAGTATTAGATACATTCACATCAAATTTCAAATTTGAATCAACCATAATATTCAAATCCTTTATTGCATTAGAAGCTACAAAAATTTGATTATCAAGTGCATATAGATAGAGATGATTATCATGGCAAAAATATAAAATAGTATATTTCTTGTTGTTTAAATTCATACACTTTGTTGAAACCCATTCACACGACATGTGCAAATATTTTTGAAGTAAAAATAGTCACTTATATTTGATATTATTCTACCAATTTTAATGTCATCTGCAAACTTACTTATCCATACCAAATACGGTTTTGGACAATCAGTCATCACCAACCCAACCTACAAAGGCCCAAAAAAACTGAATCCTGCAGAACACCTTTTACCATTGATTTATATTTAAAATAATTATTTTATTCATTAGCTCAATAAATCAAGCAATGTAACTGCTTTTTGCATGGGTGCAAAGCCCCTTCCATCCCATACCCCTCTTACTTACATATACTTACTCCACAGTTGTACAGCCAGCCATGAAGGAAAAAAACTAAAGCCCAAACACACTGAATCACTGCCAGTGCACAAACAGAAACTTCACCTGCAGTGAATTGCTATGTACAAAGTAAATGATCAGTTTCATAGCACAGGATAGAAATCAGCAAGTTTAATTCTATCCACTTTACACTCAGTCAAGTATATGGAAACCATTATTTATTCTTTATTGCAGAAATCCATCGTATACATAGAGATAAAAATAACATGGTGTTTTCATTTATTATAGAGGTTGTTTACAGCTCTGTTGGATGAGCAAACCTGCATATTTTTATTTGAGAATTGGTATTCTCACTCCTCATATAGAATTCATATTCTTAACAAGATCACTGAGCCATGTCATTGCTCAGGGATAGCCTTAACCTTACTGACCATGTTATCAGAATAAATCTTCCTTAAACTGGCCTCATATACATCAGGAGTCAGTACTGGGGCTATTTCTCCTCATATATTCTTGTCTTAATTGTCTATTCTCTTAGTTTATAAGTTGACAGCCTGGTTGTACTTCATTTCTTACCCTAATGGAAAAGCTTCTACATGACCCTGGAAAAGATAAAATAGACTGTAAGCCTCAGTTGCAGTGAAAGGTGCTTGTTATCAACATGCAAAAAACACAAACTTTTATATTCTGCACACTAGCCAAACTGAAAAACATGGATATATTAAATGGGGTTTTAGTAATCTCAGAGAATCCCTTGCCCAAAGTATCCTTCACTTCAAATACCTAGGAAATTACTAGACCAGGTTCCTACTAAAGAAAATAAATTCCAAATTAAGCTTTGCAACAATGTCAATGAATTGCAAGCCCTGAAGCTTAATAGTGTTCATCCCAGCTCAGCCTGAGTATGGCCTACACTCCATATGAATGGCATCCTCAAGCAAACGTCATTCTCCTGGAAGGCTTTCTGCTGAGGTGCCAAGGGAATAAAACCTATGGTGGAATCTGGTTGTTAGTTTATAATTCTGTTGGTCTGTTGTTATACTTACATTTTTGGTTTTGGTTCTGTTATGAATCCCCCTTGTATTTTGTGTGGAGAAGTGGATGGGACTCAAAGGAGTATCAAAGAGTTTATTGGCAGTTCAGGAGGCAGTGTTCATGTTGAACCATCTGCAATGGATGTTTTAATGAATTTAGACAGATAAGAAATAACTGTCATGAACATTTGTTTGCCTTCTTTGTGTCAATTTCTCATACTGAGTTATGAGGAGAGCTGAAAAAGACTTTTGGTGAATTGGAGAAATGTATACTTAGTGAGACAAAAATACACTGAACATTTTAACTTAAAGAAAATATGTGGAGTTGAATTTGACACACTTTGATTTAAGAATGCTTAAAACTCCTTCCTTAACTTTTGACTTAAATGATCTTGATGAAAAGAGGTCTGAACGATGGGTGATGGCAACCCATAATTGTGTGTTGGAGTGGACTAATATATTAGTGGAGTGTAATATTATTTAGCAAAATAAAATCGATGAGAAAATTCAATCTCTTCATTCTGAATTGAAAATTTGCCTTATATCTTCAGTGCTTTCAGAGCTGATGCAGCATATAAAGTCTAGAGTTAAGGAATTAGAAAAGTAACTTTTGGGGAGTAAAAAGAATAAAAAAATAGATCAATCTAGTAAGGATTATGCAAATGATAAGGTGCTTCAATGGTGTAGGGAATGTAAATTCTTTGAGGATAGTAAAAGGCAGCATATGGTTAATAATTTTTGTACCACTTCACCTGCAACGTCAGTAATCTCCACATTTCTTGGGCTCATCGCATGAGAGTAATAAGGCAACCAGTGCATACATAACGCATGATAGGAATGATTGTGGTGGTTATAACATGAATGGGAACAAGCGTACTCTCAGATATGGCCCTAGAGAGGAATTTGGTGGTCATCAACAACACAATTTTTGCTTGTTTCCACAAAGCACAGAGGGTATTATTATCAACAACAACAGCAGAGCAGGAGATAAGAAGTTGAGTTTTACTAAGGATATGGAACATGTGATTTCTACTCCTGTGACTTATAATTTTACACAGACTGTAACAAAGGACTTTAATATTATTGTGGATATTTCTGGTATTGATTTGGATGAAAATTTGTCTGTTTTGAATCTTGGCACTGTTTGTTCCTACAGTTATTCCCCAAAATTATATAAATAAAGTTGAATGTTTTACACTATGCTAATTCTGAAATGAAGAATGATAATTTTAGGAACAATTTGGACACTATGGATGATTGATTTGAGAGCTCTATTTATTCATGTTCTGATGTGAATTTTTACTCATGTATTGAAGAAAAATTTGATTGTAATGTGTATCAACTTTTAAACATGCATATGCTTCAAGCCTTTAAAATTTTGTCTTTACATGTCGTAATAAATTTGTGAGAGCTTTTTCTTTGGCTATTAATAATTAATGTGTTTTATTTATTTATTATTTTCTGGATTTATGAAGCAAATGCATAGTGTAGTTTATAATTTAGACAAAATTCAGTGGCAAGATCTTAATAGGTTAGCAAAAACCAAGAATGTTATTATAAAATAGGCTGATAAAGGCTGAAAAGTAGTTGTAGTAATGAATGCCATCTAGTATCTGAATATATGTCAGAAACATTTGGATGATTTATAGACATATGAAACTGATATGAAGAGTATAAGAATATGGCAGTTATTTGTTTTTTTAGAACTTTTAAATAAGGAATGTAGGTTTTGTTAACTTTCCCATTTTGATGTTGATAATAAATAGTTTAATACTGACTCATGCTCTAGCCTAGCAAGGGTAGGGTGACAGTGGCAACGGCCTCATGTGCAATGTTGGGGGCCACAATCAGCCAATCCAGATTTCTCTTTAATAGAATACCTGCTTTTGCAGTCAAACCTAAGCACTGTAGTACTCTTTGTGTGGTCAGAACTGTAGCAAGTGCTTGCTAGTAGTACCCCTTGCACACAGGATATAAACTGTAGCAACTGTTTGCTACATTTGTATAAGCAGTTTGCTACAGTTATAAAAGAAGAATTTACTTTTTTAATACAATGTGCAGAAGGAGGGTCCGGGTCAGGGCAAAGAAACAGGACCTGAATAGCTGAGGCAGAAGGGGGGGTGTCATGCATCTGGCTACCTTGTAGGTTTGCCAGTAGAAGGAAAAGACTTTTTCTGGTTGCTTACAGGTTCATAGGTAGGTAGTTACTAAGCTATCGGCCCTGGGGCCTATTCAAGCCCAGCCAAAAAGGTACCCTGGCTTTTGCCAGCCAAGAAAATTATTTTCCTGTGCCACTGTTGCGCAGAGCTACAGAGGTGATCCCCGGGGTGAATTTCCTATTTCCCATCCAATCATCAAAATTTTCTTGAAGAGTGCTAATGAGGATCTTTGTTTGATATAGATAGGTAGTTTATTCCAGAGTATGGGAAGTCTCTGGGACAGGAATCTATCCCTCCGGCATGTTCTGTTTATTGTGGTGACAAGCTTTACGTCCCTAGAGCATGTAGCTCAGCTGGATTGGGATTTCTTTAAGTGGAGCATGTCCAACAGCTCTGGGTTTGACATAGCTTTGTATGTTAGGCAGAGATCACCTCTGAGTAGGCGATATACGACAGAGTAAAGCTGGAGTTTTTTGAGACAGTCTGCATAGGGCATCTGTTTGAGGCCGGTAATCCTCTTTGTGAGGTATTTCTGTGGCCTTTCTAGTTGTTGTAGATGTCTTGTGAGGTTCATACCAAAAGGGGCGTTGTACTCTATAATGGGTCTAATGAGTGATGAGTAGAGGGGGAACAATGACCTCTTTTTGTCTGGATGAGAAACCTTTTGTGATGAGGAGTGCCAATTAGAAGGATTTCCTGACTACTGTGGCGATGTGATTATCAAATGAGAGATGGTTTCCTTAATGGGGGGTGGGGGCAGGATGTGGATATCTAGGGTAATTAGCTTATGGTCGGATCGGACCAATGAGGCATTGACTTCAGGTGTGGCACACCGGTCACTCATGTTGGTAATGACTAGATCTAGGATATTGTTGCCCCTGGTGGGGGTGTGGATAAGTTGATCTAGGGCATTGGAGTTTATGAATTCCAGAAAGCATTGAGCAAAGGAGTTGGAACATGAGTAGTTTTCCCAGTTAATGGTGGGGTAGTTGAAATTGCCCATTATTAGGGTGTTTGGTTGAACCCTAATATTTTCCAGTACATCAAGAAAAGAGGAGTGGGAATCCAGGGGCATGGTGGGTGATCTTTAGCAAGCTACAATTTGGAATGCAGTTTTGCCCAGAGTTAGTTGCACTTGGATAACCTTGCCTGCATTATGCTGAGCAACTAGCCTGCAGGTGTGGATATCCTAAATGAATATGGACACACCTCCACCTTTGGTGTTCCAGTCCAGGTTACATGGCCGAAAAGTGTGGTATGAGTTATAGCCTGGTAGTGCAGGGGTGCTCTCTGGAGCCTTGAACCAGGTCTCAGTCACTGCACAGATATCGATGTTCTCCATTTTAAGGAGTGCCTCGAGTGAGTACATTTTGAGATTTAGACTTCTAGCATTGAGTAGCATCACCCTCAGTTTTTGCTTGCCTGTTCCTGTTACAGTGGTGAATTTATCATTTGAACCTTGCCTAAAAAAGGCACTATAGGGGCGGCAAGAACCTTAGCCAGTATCCAGAATCCCAGGGGTGACAGGTGCAGGCCATCTCTGGCAAACCATCGTGGTCTGTCGACCATGTCATCCCAGGCAGACAGATACTGGATCCCTTTAGAATGGCACCAGAAGCTTAGCCAATTGTCGAAGTCAATCATTTTGTCCTTGTACTGCAGCATCATTCTGGGTGATGGCAGAATGCTACTCAGGGCTAGGGTCATACCTGCCTGGGCTACAAGATCGGAGAGCTCTTCCATGTCTCTTTTCATGTAGTCCAGGGAGGTACATCTCACATCATTCACACCAACATAGACAATGACATTGTCATATTTGTACTTGTTATGGAGTAACCTGAGTGCGTGGGTTATGTGGTGGGTCCTGGCACCCAACAGGCAGCTGACAGTAACCTTCTCCTTGTTTAGCCTGGTGAGTGGGACATCAGTGTGCCTGACTATAGAGTCACCTATGACCAGTGTGTTGGGTACGTTGTTTTGTCTTATTGGCTGTGGTTGAGTGGCACACTGAGTCTGCGGGCTATGTGTCATTTGGGTTGTGTTGGGGGGTGGAGGTTGCTTGCATTTCTGCTTTGGAGGTCTCTGTTGCTTGAGCAGATTATTATTGAGAGCCTCCGCAAATGATTTTGTGTTTCTATGTGTGGATTTTGGTGGTGTAGATTTAGTGAGACTATGTGATGAGTGTGGCGTGGTACAAGTGTTTACCTTCTCCTCTTGACTGTCAAGGTCAGTCTTGATTGGAGAGAGCTTTACCTCCAGTTTGGCTAGATAAGTGCATCTCTCACAGTTTGTAGTATTGGGTGGTAGGAGGAGAGGGTTGTCTGTGTACATGAGGCAATTTCTACATTGTCCCAAGATGCCCAGATTCATCAGATAGACAGGAGAGAACACTGGGAGCTGACCCTTGGACATGCCTGAATAAAAAACTATGTTCCTCTAGATAAGTGAGGAAAGTGAGTACAAAAGCTGTTTTTCTCTAACCAAGTGTAGAAAGTAAGTACCAAAGCTGTTTTCCTCTAGGTGATGAGGAAGGTTGAGTGCTGTAGCAATTAGTAGGTTATTCAGTGCTTACAAGTTCTAAACAAGTGCTGATCACGAATAAGCAAATTCAAGTGCTAAAACTAAGAATCTATATCTGGACCAAACTAGTTACAGGAAAGGGGGAAAACAAGTGCAAATGTGGGCTTTTAAATCAGAAAGCTGAGAGAGATGGAAAAACTGCCCAAACAACCAATAACTACAATTTCTGGGCCAGAACCACTCCTTATGTGGTAGATAGGTTACCTAGTGCTTACCACTCCCACTGATAAGCTAGAAGGCTTCCCTCCAGCACAGAAAGGCTTGGGGGGGCTCAGAAGCTTACATACAGTCCTGGATACAGCAAATCTGAATCTGGATTACACTAGTTACAGGAAAGGTATATATATTTTTTTATTATTTATTTTTATTTGTTCTTCAAATGTGGATGGGGATAAGGATCTATTTGTAATAAGCTGATCTTTATAATGTAGCAATTTGTTTATTACATTATTTTTTTCTCTTCTGTGGAAGACTGGAGGGGTATGGATTTAACTGTAGTAGTGATCAAAAGTAAGGTCCTTTTTTTTTCATTTGATGAGCTGAGGGGGTAGTGTGCTTGTTCATGGTACCATCACAGGGTGGGTACTGATTGAGCCACCTATGCTTCTGCATGCATGTATTGCAGTTTTGTATTGCCTACCTAAGATTCATAAAGATGTCACCAAAGAATCAACATAATCCGTTTGAAAAGGACACCAAACAAGTAACTAATAATTGAAGTAAAATGTACAAAAGGCAGTGGTTACACACTTAAAGAAACCTGCATCCCAAACCACACATTGGATATAGTCTCCAAACTTTTAATTAACATGTCCTATATGAATCTTATATAATTTTCATGCTCATATATTTAGAACTTTTTATAAACATATTCTTGTGTGGATTTACAAAGTTAAATTACTATCAATATTCATTCCCTGGGATGAAGCGTTTTAAAATTTATAATCATTCTACATTCTAATTTCTTTAATTCATCCTTAAAACTTCTCCCATGCTCCAATGATGGACGTGCCAGCACACTAAAAAACAAAATAGTTTCAGACCCCCCCCATGAACAGACACAAAATGCTCAGCCACAGGGCTAAGGCAGGTTTCTTTAAGTGTGTATATCAATTAAGTAATTAACAGTTTGATTAATTGGTTTCAAGTGACACTTGGTGTATAAAACAGAGTGATTTGTGGTACTTAAACATTCCATTGAAGGCTAAAGG